>NC_068368.1:38776154-38983654 GCF_020536995.1 Dreissena polymorpha | reverse complement strand
TTCAATTTGAATCTTTTATTTTAAATAATTGATGAAACAATTCATGGTGGGTGTTTGTTTCCTGCATTTCAGGCTAAATATAAAATATTTCATTAATATAATAATGTAATTAACAGCGTTATTAACCTCTTGTATTTTGAGGGTATTTACCCCTAAACTGATGTCTAAGAGAGATAGTTTAACATTTAATTGTTGTTTCTCTTGAAAGTTTGTCAAATGATTCCATAGAGATTGAATATGTTTACACTCCCAGAAAAGGTGTTCTATTGCTTCAATATGTTCACTACACATATCACATAGATTTGTGTTGGATAGGTTGCACTTAAAAAGATACTTATTTGTAGCTATGATTCTCTGGATGTATTTGTATTGGAAATTTCTCAATGTGCTATCAGTAGTTGATTTATATGGCATGACAAACATTTGTTTCCAATTAAATTCTTTTTCTCCAAGAAGATTTTGCCATTTAGTTTGAGCTTTAGAGGGTTCGGTAGGGTTTTTGGTTTGTAGTGTGTAAAAAATTGTGTTCGTTTTGTTTTGTTTTGCAATTATGTTTTCTACGAAAGTTATTTTAGTACATGGTGTGTTATTTGTATTGGTAACAGCTTTAATATGTATGGGTATACTTTTGATCAATGTGTAGAACATCAGGAAATTATTTTTTAACGGAGCGAATATCGAAAAAAAAACATAGACAATTATTGAATTACAAGTTTCGCGGCAGGGAATTTTCATGAATTATTAAAATAGTTCACTATGTGCTGCGTCTTTTTCACGTGGCATTTTTGCGCAGCACAGGTTATTTAAAATCTGAGGCTTTTAATAGGTATGGAAAAACAAAACTACTGCTGATCAACAAGTATCGTGGAATATCGACATCCAATACACTATCACGCGTCTGTTGCGTAACCTCATTGATAGTGCTGGCTTGTACAGATGGGTTATATTTAATATGTCTGGGAAACGTTCTTTTGTTCTCAACATATATTATGTATTTGACATTATAGTCAAACCATACATTAGTGTTAGTAGATACAAATTATACTACGGGAGTTCACATCATATGTGTCCTCACATGGCTTACTATGAGTTTATTTCACCACCATCGAAATATATCGTATGTAAATATTCAACACGCAGTTTTCTTTTCTTTCGAAAACATTCAAATCACACTTTCATAGCCACCTCATGGCGTTTCGGCCAGCGTAGCTCAACCCCAGCCTGTGCATTTGCGTAGTCTGGTCAGAGACGATTCTGTCCGCTATAAAATCACTCAAGGTTGTATGGTATCATTATGTATCTCCTGACCAGACTGAGAGATGCGCAGGCTGGGTGAGCTTTAGCTATGATTTGCGCATATGGCATAAGACCCATTTTCGCATGACGCGGGTCTTTTTAAAACTCATTGCGAGTTGTAAATGACATATTGTACCAAAATGCATTTCGAAATAAAATTTAATTCAAAATAGCAAATACAGCAAATTGGCAAATAAGGGTTGACTATTCAGGCGTTAAGAAACGATTTCCAGACGTGCTTACTGAGTACGAGAGACATTTGTGGTAAGATAATTAAACGATAGCCCTCTTAACGTAACACTATACAATTTCAGTAGTGTTGTTATGTTCTCATCATAAAAGTAAAACTGTATTTATCGATAGTCAATCATGTCTCACCCTGACGATTAAGTGTCGAGTATAGACCCTGAAATTCTGCGAGATGGATTTTAATGCGTAAGTGTAACTGGGCCACAATTTGTTTCTACGTGTCGTTTGAACATGCAGTGAGTAGTCCGGAATTCCGTACATTGAACAGTGTGACATCCTTTACGCTGTGCACAGACGCAGTGATGCAGCCAACGTTCAGGGGATTTCTCTCAAATCAGCCTACAAAATATTCGAATGTATTCATTCCTGGCTGCTGGCGTTATGTAGAGGTCATTTAAGGTGAAAAGCTGGGTAAAACAGCTATGCCGAAAAGCGCAATAGCGTTCTATACCGATGTTAAGGTTAGAGACTTGTTGACACCGTGTGAACTACTAGGGTAACAAGTAATGCATCAACAACAAAGTACGGGTTAACAGCGCTGTTTTTAAAAATACATAATTCGTGAGTTAAAAATACCGCTCGCATGTTTATTTTTTTATTTTTTATTTTCATCAAATATCTTATTGTTTATATTGAATTGTATATGGTTTCAAAACAATTTTTGTAAACGAAATTTCCATCATGAAATTATATTCTTCGTGTGGTATTCGATATTCCAAAACTAAATTTGATATGATGTTGATTGCACATTTTATTTTATATTAATTGGTTCTAATTATACCAATTTCATAGTATTTTAATGCTTCCAGAATGTCAAAAAAGAGACATGTAGTTGTTATTTTGTCTTAGTTATCTCTATAACATAAATATGATGATAAACAGTGCACACACATCTCGACCTGTGCCTTAAGACACACTCTTTATAAATTTGAATGGGTTGTGTTCATTTCAAACTTTTAATTTAAAAAGCTGCATGTGTAACATAATTAAAAAAAATGAGTTGCGTCTAAGATTATGCAAAAGCGAACAACTTCAGAACCTTCAGCGCTTTGATTTTTTTTTAAATAGCCGCGTATAGGTAGTTGACGACTTATATTTATCTACCGATAAGAAACGATAACGCGACAAATATGTCCATCCAAACACGATTGATTAGAATTATAGTTTTTTGCTGCGCGCAGGTCATTAACTTCTTTTTGCATTATTATTAAGCAGTTTTGCATAATTTTCAAGACGAAGGCCAGCAAATATAACGTTGAAATTGAGCCTTACTCTTGGAAATATGGTTAAAGCATGTGCGAAAAGTGTCGTCTCAGATAAACATGGTTAAAGCATGTGCGAAAAGTGTCGTCCCAGACAAACATTGTTAAAGCATGTGCGTAAAGTGTCGTCCCAGATAAACATGGTTAAAGCATGTGCGAAAAGTGTCGTCCCAGATAAACATGGTTAAAGCATGTGCGAAAAGTGTCGTCCCAGATAAAAATGGTTAAAGCATGTGCGAAAAGTGTCGTCCCAGATAAACATGGTTAAAGCATGTGCGAAAAGTGTTGTCCCAGATAAACATGGTTAAAAGCATGTGCAAAAAGTGTCGTGCCAGATTAAAATGGTTAAAAGCATGTGCGAAAAGTTACATCCCAGATAAACATGGTTAAAGCATGTGCGAAAAGTGTCGTCCCAGATAAACATGGTTACAGCATGTGCGAAAAGTGTCGTCCCAGATAAACATGGTTAAAACATGTGTGAAAAGTGTCGTCCCAGATAAACATGGTTAAAGCATGTACGAAAAGTGTTGTTCCAGATAAACATGATTACAGCATGGTCGAAAAGTGTCGTCCCAGATAAACATGGTTAAAGCATGTGCGAAAAGTGTTGTCCCAGATAAACATGGTTAAAGCATGTGCGAAAAGTGTTGTCCCAGATAAACATGGTTAAAGCATGTGCGAAAAGTGTTGTTTCAGATAAACATGGTTAAAGCATGTGCGAAAAGTGTTGTCCCAGATAAACATGGTTACAAGCATGTGCGAAAAGTGTCGTCCCAGATAAACATGGTTTAAGCATGTGCAAAAAGTGTCATCTTAGATAAACATGGTTACAAGCATGTGCGAAAAGTGTCGTCCCAGATAAACATGGTTAAAGCATGTGCGAAAAGTGTTGTCCCAGATAAACATGGGTACAAGCATATGAGAAAAGTATCGTGCCAGATAAACATGGTTAAAGCATGTGCAAAAAGTGTCGTCCCAGATAAACATGGTTAAAGCATGTGCGAAAAGTGTCGTCTCAGATAAACATGGAAACAAGCATGTTCGAAAAGTGTCGTCCCAGATATGGTTACAAGCATGTGCGAAAAGTGTCGTCCCAGACTAACATGGTTACAAGCATGTGCGAAAAGTGTCGTTCCAGACTAACATGGTATCAAGCATGTGCGAAAAGTGTCGTCCCAGATTAAAATGGTTAAAAGCATGTGCGAAAAGTTCCGTCCCAGATAAACATGGTTAAAAGCATGTGCAAAAAGTGTCGTCTCAGAAAAACATGGTGAAAAGCATGTGCAAAAAGTGTCGTCTCAGAAAAACATGGTTAAAAGCATGTGCAAAAGTGTCGTCTCAGACTAACATGGTTACAAGCATGTGTGAAAAGTGTTGTCTCAGATAAACATGGTTAAAGCATGTGCGAAAAGTGTCGTCCCAGATAAACATGGTTAAAGCATGTGCGAAAAGTGTTGTCCCAGATAAACATGGTTACAGCATGTGTGAAAAGTGTCGTCCCAGATAAACATGGTTAAAGCATGTGTGAAATGTGTCGTCCCAGATAAACAAGGTTGAAGCATGTGCGGAAAGTGTTGTCCCAGATAAACATGGTTAAAGCATGTGCGATAAGTGTTGTCCCAGATAATCATGGTTAGAGCATGTGCGAAAAGTGTCGTCCCAGATAAACATGGTTAAAGCATGTGCGAAAATTGTTGTTCCATATAAACATGGTTACAAGCATGTGCGAAAAGTGTCGTCCCAGATAAACATGGTTAAAGCATGTGCGAAATGTGGCGTCCCAGAAAAACATGGTTAAAGCATGTGCGAAAAGTGTCGTCCCAGATAAACATGGTTAAAGCATTTACGAAAAGTGTCGTCCCAGATAAACATGGTTAAAGCATGTGCGAAAAGTGTCGTCTCAGATAAACATGGTTGCAAGCATGTTCGAAAAGTGTCGTCCCAGATATGGTTACAAGCATGTGCGAAAAGTGTCGTCTCAGACTAACATGGTTACAAGCATGTGCGAAAAGTGTCGTCCCAGACTAACATGGTTACAAGCATGTGCGAAAAGTGCCGTCCCTGATTAAAATGGTTAAAGCATGTGCGAAAAGCTCCGTTCCAGATAAACATGGTTAAAAGCATGTGCGAAAAGTGCCGTCTCAGCAAAACATGGTTAAAAGCATGTGCGAAAAGTTTCGTCTCAGAAAAACATGGTTAAAAGCATGTGCGAAGAATGTCGTCTCAGACTCACATGGTTACAAGCATGTGTGAAAAGTGTCGTCCCATATAAAATGGTCAAAGCATGTGCGAAAAGTGTCGTCCCAGAAAAACATGGTTAAAGCATGTGCGAAAAGTGTCTTCCCAGAAAAACATGGTTAAAGCATGTGCGAAAAGTGTCGTCCCAGATAAACATGGTTAAAGCATGTGCGAAAAGTGTTGTCCCAGATAAACATGGTTAAAAGCATGTGCAAAAAGTTTCGTCCCAGATATGGTTACAAGCATGTGCGAAAAGTGTCGTCCCAGACTAACATGGTTACATGCATGTGCGAAAAGTGTCGTCCCAGACTAACATGGTTACAAGCATGTGCGAAAAGTGCCGTCCCTGATTAAAATGGTTAAAAGCATGTGCGAAAAGTTCCGTTCCAGATAAACATGGTCAAAAGCATGTGCGAAAAGTGTCGTCTCAGAAAAACATGGTCAAAGCATGTGCGAAAAGTTTCGTCTCAGAAAAACATGGTTAAAAGCATGTGCGAAAAGTGTCGTCTCAGACTAACATGGTTACAAGCATGTGTGAAAAGTGTCGTCCCAGATAAACATGGTCAAAGCATGTGCGAAAAGTGTCGTCCCAGAAAAACATGGTTAAAGCATGTGCGAAAAGTGTCTTCCTAGAAAAACATGGTTTAAGCATGTGCGAAAAGTGTCGTCCCAAATAAACTTGGTTAAAGCATGTGCGAAAAGTGTTGTCCCAGATAAACATGGTTAAAAGCATGTGCAAAAAGTGTCGTGCCAGATAAACATGGTTAAAGCATGTGCGAAATGTGTCGTCCCAGATAAACATGGTTAAAGCATGTGCAAAAAGTGTCGTCCCAGATAAACATGGTTAAAGCATGTGCGAAAAGTGTCGTCCCAGATAAACATGGTTACAGCATGTGCGAAAAGTGTCGTCCCAGATAAACATGGTTAAAACATGTGTGAAAAGTATTGTCCCAGATAAACATGGTTACAGCATGTGCGAAAAGTGTCGTCGCAGATAAACATGGTTAAAGCATGTGTGAAAAGTGTCAACCCAGATAAACATGGTTAGAGCATGTGCAAAAAGTGTTGTCCCAGATAAACATGGTTAAAGCATGTGCGAAAAGTGTTGTCCCAGATAAACATGGTTAAAGCATGTGCGAAAAGTGTAGTCCCAGATAAACATGGTTAAAGCATGTGCGAAAAGTGTTGTCCCAGATAAACATGGTTAAAGCATGTGCGAAAAGTGTCGTCCCAGATAAACATGGTTAAAGCATGTGCGAAAAGTGTCGTCCCAGATAAACATGGTTAAAGCATTTACGAAAAGTGTCGTCCCAGATAAACATGGTTAAAGCATGTGCGAAAAGTGTCGTCTCAGATAAACATGGTTGCAAGCATGTTCGAAAAGTGTCGTCCCAGATATGGTTACAAGCATGTGCGAAAAGTGTCGTCTCAGACTAACATGGTTACAAGCATGTGCGAAAAGTGTCGTCCCAGACTAACATGGTTACAAGCATGTGCGAAAAGTGCCGTCCCTGATTAAAATGGTTAAAGCATGTGCGAAAAGCTCCGTTCCAGATAAACATGGTTAAAAGCATGTGCGAAAAGTGCCGTCTCAGCAAAACATGGTTAAAAGCATGTGCGAAAAGTTTCGTCTCAGAAAAACATGGTTAAAAGCATGTGCGAAGAATGTCGTCTCAGACTCACATGGTTACAAGCATGTGCAAAAAGTGTCGTCCCATATAAAATGGTCAAAGCATGTGCGAAAAGTGTCGTCCCAGAAAAACATGGTTAAAGCATGTGCGAAAAGTGTCTTCCCAGAAAAACATGGTTAAAGCATGTGCGAAAAGTGTCGTCCCAGATAAACATGGTTAAAGCATGTGCGAAAAGTGTTGTCCCAGATAAACATGGTTAAAAGCATGTGCAAAAAGTTTCGTCCCAGATATGGTTACAAGCATGTGCGAAAAGTGTCGTCCCAGACTAACATGGTTACATGCATGTGCGAAAAGTGTCGTCCCAGACTAACATGGTTACAAGCATGTGCGAAAAGTGCCGTCCCTGATTAAAATGGTTAAAAGCATGTGCGAAAAGTTCCGTTCCAGATAAACATGGTCAAAAGCATGTGCGAAAAGTGTCGTCTCAGAAAAACATGGTCAAAGCATGTGCGAAAAGTTTCGTCTCAGAAAAACATGGTTAAAAGCATGTGCGAAAAGTGTCGTCTCAGACTAACATGGTTACAAGCATGTGTGAAAAGTGTCGTCCCAGATAAACATGGTCAAAGCATGTGCGAAAAGTGTCGTCCCAGAAAAACATGGTTAAAGCATGTGCGAAAAGTGTCTTCCTAGAAAAACATGGTTTAAGCATGTGCGAAAAGTGTCGTCCCAAATAAACTTGGTTAAAGCATGTGCGAAAAGTGTTGTCCCAGATAAACATGGTTAAAAGCATGTGCAAAAAGTGTCGTGCCAGATAAACATGGTTAAAGCATGTGCGAAATGTGTCGTCCCAGATAAACATGGTTAAAGCATGTGCAAAAAGTGTCGTCCCAGATAAACATGGTTAAAGCATGTGCGAAAAGTGTCGTCCCAGATAAACATGGTTACAGCATGTGCGAAAAGTGTCGTCCCAGATAAACATGGTTAAAACATGTGTGAAAAGTATTGTCCCAGATAAACATGGTTACAGCATGTGCGAAAAGTGTCGTCGCAGATAAACATGGTTAAAGCATGTGTGAAAAGTGTCAACCCAGATAAACATGGTTAGAGCATGTGCAAAAAGTGTTGTCCCAGATAAACATGGTTAAAGCATGTGCGAAAAGTGTTGTCCCAGATAAACATGGTTAAAGCATGTGCGAAAAGTGTAGTCCCAGATAAACATGGTTAAAGCATGTGCGAAAAGTGTTGTCCCAGATAAACATGGTTAAAGCATGTGCGAAAAGTGTCGTCCCAGATAAACATGGTTAAAGCATGTGCGAAAAGTGTTGTCCCAGATAAACATGGTTACAAGCATGTGCGAAAAGTGTCGTCTCAGATAAACATTGTTAAAGCGGGTGCGAAAAGTGTCGTCCCAGATAAACATGGTTAAAGCATGTGCGAAAAGTGTTGTCCCAGATTAACATGGTTAAAAGCATACGCGAAAAAGGCCGTCCCAGATTAACATATGAAGACCTCACAGTTTTATTAGAGACAACACTTTCCGCTTAAATCGATTTTTGCATAGAAGAGACCTGCTTCTAAAAAATAAATAGAATAAAAGCGGAAAGTGTCGTTCATAATAAGCATGTGCGTACTACACAGTCTCATCTGGGACGACACTCAACGCACATGTGCGTTCTACACAGTCTCATCTGGGACGACACTCAACGCACATGTGCGTACTACACAGTCTCATCTGGGACGCCACGCAACGCACATGTGCGTACTACACAGTCTCATCTGGGACGCCACTCAACGCACATGTGCGTACTACACAGTCTCATCTGGGACGCCACGTAACGCACATGTGCGTACTACACAGTCTCATCTGGGACGACACTCAACGCACATGTGCGTACTACACAGTCTCATCTGGGACGCCACGCAACGCACATGTGCGTACTACACAGTCTCATCTGGGACGCCACGCAACGCACATGTGCGTACTACACAGTCTCATCTGGGACGCCACTCAACGCACATGTGCGTACTACACAGTCCAATCTGGGACGCCACGCAACGCACATGTGCGTACTACACAGTCTCATCTGGGACGCCACGCAACGCACATGCCATAAGCTAGTCCGGTTAAGGCTAAGCAATTGTCTTATTATGGTTTGTTTTATAAAAGCAAAAAAATGAGACATTTTCAACAGATTGAGTTGATCATTCATGAAGTTGTAATCTGATTGTTCTGTCCGCATTTAAAGTTAACCTAAATACAGCTTTTATATTGAATGAAAATATATTTGTATACGAGTGGACAATGATAGTATCATACAAAATCATATTAACCCATTTATGTCTAGTGGACTCTCCCATCCTTCTAAATTGGATCAATTTATTTCCAAAATTAAGGATGTCTAGTATATTTATTTCTATATTTAAAATATTTCTTACAGAAATTTCTTTAAGCAAACAGCGCAGACCCTGATGAGACGCCGCATCATGCGGCGTCTCATCTGGGTCTACGCTGATTGCCAAGGCCCTTTTTCTAGACGCTAGGCATAAATGGGTTAATAAAAATGCATTTGTAAGGATAGACAGTACAAACACATGTTTTTGTTTTGTTTTAAATTAAATCAAAGCAGTTGCCAATTAAAAGTAATATGTAGTAAGTATATAAAATTCACGAATGTTTGAACAAACTTGCATTTATTTTCAGTGTGAATACAAACTGCAAACCGGGTATTTTTCATATCAACTCTATATTTTATATCTATAATAAATGTACTAAATATCAAATTGACACTGTTTGCTCATCAACAATCATTGTCAAAGTAAAGTTAAGAAAGCATATGGCCACGCATAACAAAATGAGTGTGCTTTTCATCAAGTGATCACATGTACAGATTATTGTTATCGTGATCGTTTTACTTTTGTCGAAAGATGGGATTCCGGTATAAGAAATATTAACTGCGCCGTAAAACCTAAATGCAAATAGTTTTTGCAAAGAAATCTTTGTTGTTTTTAAGTGACTTAATATGGAAAAATTATGCTTATGATTATTATAAAAAATGAACACTACTTTCCTAAATAGGCTATCATTAAGCCAGTATTTGTTGATTTGTTAACATTGATTACTAGTTTTTCACAAACCGTATTAAACACCATGGGTTTTGTAAACAAAAGTAACCAACACATACAATATCAAACATTTTTCGATAATCAGAACTTACAAGTAATATTTAGCATATTAATAAGTCACATTTCAAAAATAAAATGCGAACAGCTTAACATGTATAAGCCATGCTTTTTGAGATTCAAATTATATTATTATTATTATATAGTTTGCGTTCTTCATATTGTGTTCGGGAATAATAAAACGCTGTAATTTGTATAATATTAGATAATGTCTTAAAAGTGTAGACTATCTTCAAGGAATGAGTAATGGACAGGATGAGCTCTTCAAAATCGAGCCTTCACCTATGTGAACAAACTGTTTTTCTTAAAACTTTAAGTTACAATACAATACATAGTTATTTTTTTTTTGATAATACAGTAGGCAATAAGCCCATGAGTATACATGAAATGTCATATACAATATGCATAAAACAAAGTCACAGGTCATTCAAATTATGAACATCAAAAATAAATCGGTACATTGAAAAACAAAATATTGGGTATTTTAGAGAAGACAATATACAGCGAGAGGCTGTGTGTAAATATAATACCAAAAATCCTACCCTAATCGTAATATGTATTATAAGTATTTCTTTTTTCCCATGCTTAATAAATAAACAAAGCTAAACTTATAAAAATATTACTATTTTGAGAGGTAAACAAATCTGTAAACTTTAACATATTTGGTCTTACTTAATAATATGGTTTTAAATAAGCTTTTCTCACATCAGTATATAATGTATTATCCATAAAAAAGTGGTATTCATCTTCTAAAACATTGCATAGAGGACATTTTCTTTCTTCATAAGGGATATCTATTGGTTTTTGCCATCTACCCGTTTCAACTTTAAGCCTATATGCAGAGACTCTTAATCTTGAGATGGCCATTCTGTACTTTGGAATGTTTACAGTTCTTAAATAAGACTTAAATTTAAAATCGGATATTAATATGTATGTTTACAATTCAACATATGCTTGTTTCAGTTGGAATTAGTTCTTAATTTAATATGAATCAATCATCTTATACTATTTGCATATCAATTACATTACAAAATATACGACGTACCAAATACAAACTTCTTCGATCGGGAAATATTTGTAGTGAAAACCACTTCATATCCGAATCAATAAAATTGGTTTAACGCTTCGACTGATACTTACACAAGTCATTGAACAATGGTGATTTGCGTCTATAAACATGCAAATCGGTAAAAATCGTTTGATCTTTTTACAAGACATGTGATCGGGCGATCTTCAGTACCAAGCTTTCTGGATGAGACTATATACATGTAACAGGCACTTTTACTTTTATTCCTCCATACACAAGATACGAAGATCTAAACACAATATAACTATATATGAACAAGGGTTCATGTAAATACAAACATAAACGATATATATGGATGTTAACATCAACATCAGCAAAAAAAGAGATAACATTATAAACATTATTATTTAGTAAAATCGCGATACTTTGTATCTGTTCTAATACCTGTGCACCCGGATAATTAAAACAATCAAATAAATTTTATTTGGAAGTACAAGATTCCTATATATAAGAACGTCAACTAATAGACTAAAAATAGCTATAAACTGATATACTAAAAATGTTTTTACTGACCTGTCCACGTGAACGAAGGTAGGAAGCACATTTAATGTTCTTGAGATAAATGCAAACTTAACGCACAATCACAGGCGTATATAATATAACAGGCAAATACAAATAGAGGCCACGTCGTAACTTAAAGCACAAAATAACAATTCAAGTTTAATAATTAGTTTTAAAATACTGAGAAGCAGATGTATTGGCCTCCCATTAACATAACTTTACACCACACAATCCATGAGGATTAAATGGTCAGCAAATTCAGGAAACTAAAATAGACTGGTTACAAGATAAAAAGTGCAAAAGAAAGATTCACATAGGACGGATGACTTATAATAACCATGTTGTTATAATAATGTACTAATATTTTAAGTATGTTGAAATAATCATTCCTGCAGCAAACTCAATGAATCTGATTGGTACGTTGACGGGGTGGAGAATCAACGGGGTTTCCATGGAATTACGCACGGGCTGGACAGATTGTAAACACATCGTTAAGAACCTTTTGCAAATATCTCAAGTTATTGAAAAACATTTGCCAAAATCTTTAGTGCATAAAAGACAGTTTTTATTTGCAGTTTGTGCCGATATCTTAAGGTATAAGAATAAATCCTTTAATACGTCGGAAATCAAAAGTTCACGTTGCATGAAGCAAAATCGTGCACTTAACATGGTTCTGACAATTATACTGCAAACCAAACTAATATAAATAGAATAACTCATGAAATGTCAAGTATTCTTCTAAATAGTGCGAAGGAAAGCTTCCCAGAAATATAAATAAGCAAAAAACGAAAGGGCAAGGAATACAAACTCTGCTTTGGCATACAGTGTGAAATTTCTAGGAAAATATATGTAAAAGCAAGAAAAAATATAATAAACATCCAACAGAATACAATAAAATTTGTGCAAATCTAGCATGTAAAAAATATAAGAAAATAATGAATACTTACATAAACAAATATAACAAAAATAGGGAAAGTGTACTTAGAACCATGCAAACAAAACAGCCAAAAGAATACTGAAAGTACTTAAATAAAGTTAAAGCAAAGAATAAAAATGATGATATGCCACCTCTAGACTTATTACATTACTATTTTGAAAAGGATAGCAACCAGGACCATGATACTGATGAGTCACATATAATAAATAGCATTGATATAGAAAATGATAATAATATATTAAATGTAAACATAACAGCTGAAGAAATAGGTATACAATAAATAAATGTATAAATAAACTTCAGAATAATAAAGCACCGGGCTTGGATGGCATTGTAAATGAATACATCAAATACTAAAAAAAAGATGTAAGCTTTATATGTATCCTTATTTTATGTTATACTAGAAACAGGTATATAACTAGACCAATGGGGTGAAGGGACCATAATCACACTGTATAAAAATAAGGGCGATACTGGAGCTCTAGAAAATTACCGCCCAATAACTCTTTTAAGTTGTGTAAGTATATTTCTCACAGCCATTTTGAATGATAGACTTGGAAAATTTCTTGAACATAATCAAGTACTTTTTGAAAACCAGGCTGGCTTTAGAACATTTTTTACAACTGACCACATCTTCACCTTAAACTCAATAGTAGAAATATTAAGGCACTACAAAAAGAAAGTCTTTGTATGTTTCATAGACTTTTCAAAAGCTTTTGATTCTGTTTGGCGTGTGGGTTGATGGACAAAAATTATTAATTACAAAATAAATGGTAAATTTTTCAGGTTAATAATGAATATGTACTCTAATATAAAATCCTGTGTCTCGGTTAGAACCCAAAACTCCACATTTTCCTCATGCAACTCGCTTGGAACTCAAAACTCCTCATTTTTCCCCTATAACTGCGGCGTGCGTCAGGGAGAAAATTTATCGCCTGTCCTCTTTTCCTTTTTCCTAAATGATCTTGGGAATTACTTAGAATCTAAAGGCCACCATGGTATAGAACTTACAAACCCGGAAAACGATATTGCTACTTTTCTCAAATAATTGTACTTTTATATGCAGACGATACAGTCTTAATTGCTGAAAGCGCCGAAACACTACAAATCTGTCTGAATGACTGCAAGTTAAATATAAATAAGGATAAAACAAAAGTAATGACTTTCGGATCAAGGCAAAATAGAAACTTCTCTTTTAAAATAGACAACACCTCTCTAGAAATTGTTAACTCACACAAATATCTAGGTGTTTTTTCAGCAAAATCTGGTAGCTTCCTAACCGCAAAGAAACATCTGACGCAACAAGCAAGGAAAGCAATGCATCTACTCTATGCAAGAATTAAAACTTTTATTTACCAATAGATCTGATATTAAAACTTTTTGATAATACTATCTTGCCAATATTAACATATGTAATAGAGTTATGGGTCTATGAAAGCATTGTCTTATTAGAAAAAATACACAATGAGTTTCTGAGAAAAATTTGCAATCTAAGAAAAAGCACCCCACTATATATGATAAATGCAGATTAAGGCAGATACCCTATAGAACTCACTATAAAATGCAGAATGGTTGCATACTGGAATAGATTACTAACTTGGAAACAGGATAAATTAGCATACCTCATATATAAATACATGTTAAACCTACCTAACTTCGAATCTAAATGGATAAACTATGTAAAAAAAAACATCTTCACACAAACTGGCAGAAATGACATCTGGTTAAATCAAGAAAATATCCAAAATAAAAATATAAAGTACACTATAAAAGGCATATTATTTGATCAATACCAGCAAACCTGGCATAATTTCACTTCAAAACTCAACAAAAGGCTTAAACTATTAAATATATAAAGATCACCGGCAGATTTCTGACGTAAAAATAATATTTTATAAAGGAATACCATATAATAACATTAAAATTAAAACAACCAATTTTATGTGAGATATAATGTTTTAATGCATATCCATGCCATTATTCGTTTTTATGCCCACAGCTTTCGGATAGTCTCGTTACGGCGGAGTCAAGTGTTTGAACTTGTGCATGGAAGACAGGAACACATATATAAAAGGGGCATTTTAACGTTTGGGTAAATTGACAAAATTGAAAAAAAGTTGTTTTAAATTCGCAAATGTTCGTTTTAGTCATGATATTTGTGAGGAAACAGTAATACTGAACAGTTACCATGCTCCAAAATAGCCATTATATGCATCTTTTGACGATTTAAAAACCTGAAAATTATAAAGCGAAACGAATTAATAACTTGGAGAGTTCTGTTGTTGTCGTTATATTTTGTGTACGAGGATTGCTTATATAAAGTATAAAATACGCTAAACATTGTATCAGGAAGGATGGCCGAATGGTCTAAGTCGTGGAGTTTTTACTCCAGGTGTCAGTGGTTCGAGCCCTGCTGAGGGCTACCTTTTTATGCCCCCGGATCGATAGATCGGGGGTATATTGTTTTTGTCCTGTCCTCTGTCTGTCTGTCCTGTCCTGTCCTGTCTGTCCTGTCCTGTCCTGTCCTGCTCTGTCCCGTGCTTTGTCCCGTGCTCTGTCCCGTGCTCTGTCTGTCTGTCTGTCTGTCTGTCTGTCTGTCTGTCTGTCCGTCCGTAAGTCCGTCCGTCCGTCCCAAAACTTTAACCTCGGTTAAAGTTTGATAACTTTTGCAATATTGAACATATTTGAGTGGTAAAAAAGTCAAGGACAAGGTCATCCTTCAAGGTCAAAGGTTAAATATTATTGTATTTTTCTTTCCTAAAACTTAACCTTATTTAAAGTTTTATCATAACTTTTTTAATATTGAACACAGCAACTTCATATTTGGCATGCAAGTGTATCTCGTGGAGCTGCACATTTTGAGTGGTGAAAAGTCAAGGTCATTCTTTAAGGTCAAAGGTCAAATATTAAAAAAAAATATCATTTCTCCATTCAATCTCTTACTTACATCTCGTGGAGCTTCACATTTTGAGTGGTGAAAGGTTAAGGTCATCCTTCCAGGTCAAAGGTAAAAAAAATCAATGCGGCGCATTAGGGGGCATTGTGTTTCTGACAAACAGATCTCTTGTTTTCTTTTTTAAATTTTATTCTTGATTTTTACTGGAGATTTTGTATATCCAATGTTAACATTTATCAATATAAAGCATTTAATGACAAATAATGCCAAAATCTGTGAAAAGGCCTCTTTAAAAGAATATTGTTCGCGAAACCTTTATTTAAGTGAGGAACGGTGGTTCATTTAAGGCGTAAAGTGTTTGAAAACAGTCGTTTCACCAGTGCTGTAGTTGGTGCGATGTTCATGTGTGTTGTCTTTTTTCTTTGTCGTTGGGGATATTCTCTAATGTGAAACCAGGTGCGTGCCGTATACTTGTGTATACATCATCAACATCGTGATCATAGGAGTCAATGTTTAATTGTATTGTATTTCATATAAAACTTGTTTAATATTTCGTGAAAGTAGCGCATTCGACCACAGAAAACTTAAACAAAAATGCACTAAACACACTATAAATAGTGTTTACAGCCAGCCATTTGCAATGTCAAAGACATATTGTCTTATACCTCTTAAACTTGTAATAATTAAACACAGTATACAGATAGATAGACTTTTAATTTCCTCCATTCATGAAGAGCATAGCATATAATACAGATTATAAATAATTAAAAACAATCGATTATATACACATACAAGAGATCAAAATGAAGCAACTCAATACAGACATTTTATAATTTACAAAGATAAGGAACATAACTAAAGTTTATATACAAATAATTGTTAGGTCAATGACATGAAAAAAGTCAATGATAATGATTTTAGTTCACGCACGCACGCGCACACGCGCGCACGCGCGCATAAGAATATATACGTTAACATGTTCATAAAGACACAGTATACGTTGCTTGTGTCTCTCTAGTCTTGATTTAAGATATTTCCATTTAAGCCTCGCTCTGTGAAAAAGGGGCTTAATGCATGTGCGTAAAGTCTCGTCTCAGATCTGCCTGTGCAGTCCGTACATGCTAATCAGGGAAGGCTCTTTCCGCTTTAATGACATCTTTTGTTTAAGCACAGTATATTCTTATCAAAAATCCAGTTTAGGCAAAAAGTGTCGTCCCTGAATAGCCTGTGCGGACTGCACCTGGTCGTACCTGAATAGCCTGTGCGGACTGCACATGGTCGTACCTGAATAGCCTGTGCGGACTGCACATGGTCGTACCTGAATAGCCTGTGCGGACTGCACATGGTCGTACCTGAATAGCCTGTGCGGACTGCACATGGTTGTCCCTGAATAGCCTGTGCGGACTGCACATGGTCGTACCTGAATAGCCTGTGCGGACTGCACATGGTCGTACCTGAATAGCCTGTGCGGACTGCACATGGTCGTACCTGAATAGCCTGTGCGGACTGCACATGGTCGTACCTGAATAGCCTGTGCGGACTGCACATGGTCGTACCTGAATAGCCTGTGCGGACTGCACATGGTCGTACCTGAATAGCCTGTGCGGACTGCACATGGTCGTACCTGAATAGCCTGTGCGGACTGCACATGGTTGTCCCTGAATAGCCTGTGCGGACTGCACATGGTCGTACCTGAATAGCCTGTGCGGACTGCACATGGTCGTACCTGAATAGCCTGTGCGGACTGCAACAACACTTTTCGCACATGCTTTAACCATGTTTATCTGGGACGACACTCAACGCACATGTGCGTTCTACACAGTCTCATCTGGGACGACACTCAACGCACATGTGCGTACTACACAGTCTCATCTGGGACGACACTCAACGCACATGTGCGTACTACACAGTCTCATCTGGACGACACTCAACGCACATGTGCGTACTACACAGTCTCATCTGGGACGACACTCAACGCACATGTGCGTACTACACAGTCTCATCTGGGACGACACTCAACGCACATGTGCGTACTACACAGTCTCATCTGAGACGCAACGCAACGCACATGTGCGTACTACACAGTCTTATCTGGGACGACACTCAACGCACATTTGCGTAATACACAGTCTCATCTGGGACGACACTCAACGCACATGTGCGTAATAGACAGTCTCATCTGGGACGCCACGCAACGCACATGTGCGTACTACACAGTCTCATCTGGGACGCCACGCAACACACATTTGCGTACTACACAGTCTCATCTGGGACGCCACGCAACGCACATGTGCGTACTACACAGTCTCATCTGGGACGACACTCAACGCACATGGGCGTACTACACAGTCTCATCTGGGACGCCACGCAACGCACATGCCATAAGCTAGTACAGTTAAGGCTAAGCAATTGTCTTATTATGGTATGTTTTATAAAAGCAAAAAAATGAGACATTTTCAACAGATTGAGTTGATAATTCATGAAGTTGTAATCTGATTGTTCTGTCCGCATTTAAAGTTAACCTAAATACAGCTTTTATATTGAATGAAAATATATTTGTATACGAGTGGACAATGATAGTATCATACAAAGTCATATTAACCCATTTATGTCTAGTGGACTCTCCCATCCTTCTAAATTGGATCAATTTATTTCCAAAATTAAGGATGTCTAGTATATTTATTTCTATATTTAGAATATTTCTATCAGAAATCTCTTTAAGCAAACAGCGCAGACCCTGATAAGACGCCGCATCATGCGGCGTCTCATCTGGGTCTACGCTGATTGCCAAGGCCCTTTTTCTAGACGCTAGGCATAAATGGGTTAATAAAAATGCATTTGTAAGGATAGACAGTACAAACAGATGTATTTGTTTTGCTTTAAATTAAATCAAAGCAGTTGCCAATTAAAAGTAATTTGTAGTAAGTATATAAAATTCACGAATGTTTTAACAAATCTGCATTTATTTTCAGTATGAATACAAACTGCAAACCGGGTATTTTTCATATCAACTCTATATTTTATATCTATAATGAATGCACTAAATATCAAATTGACACTGTTTGCTCATCAACAATCAGTGTCAAAGCAAAGTTAAGAAAGCATATTGCCATTAAGTTATGTTGCAGATCCCATTTACATTTCACACTGTAGCGAATAATATCCCCAATTTCAACGCTATCGCATAACAAAATGAGTGTGCTTTTCATCAAGTGATCACATGTACAGATTATTGTTATCGTGATCGTTTTACTTTTGTCGAAAGATGGGATTCCGGTATAAGAAATATTAACTGCGCCGCAAAACCTAAATGCAAATAGTTTCTGCAAACAAATCTTTGTTGTTTTTAAGTGACTTAATATGGAAAAATTATGCTTATGATTATTATAAAAAATGAACACTACTTTCCTAAATAGGCAATCATTAAGCCAGTATTTGTTGATTTGTTAACATTGATTACTAGTTTTCCACAAACCGTATTAAACACCATGGGTTTTGTAAACAAAAGTAACCAACACATACAATATACTAGTAAAACATTTTTCGATAATCAGAACTAACAGGTAATATTTAACATATTAATATGTCACATTTTAAAAATATAATGCGAACAGCTTTACATGTATAAGCCATGCTTTTTGAGATTCAAATTAGATTATTATTATATAGTTTGCGTTTGTCATATAGTGTTCGGGAATAATAAACGCTGTAATTTGTATAATATTAGATAATGTCTTAAAAGTGTAGACTATCTTCAAGAAATGAGGAAGGGACAGGATGAGCTCTTCAAAATCGAGCCTTCACCTATGTGAACAAACTGTGTTTCTTAAAACTTTAAGTTACAATACAATACATAGTTTTATTTATTTGACAATACAGTAGGCAATAAGCCCATGAGTATACATGAAATGTCATTTACAATATGCATAAAACAAAGTCACAGGCCATTCAAATTATGAACATCAAATGTAAATCGGTACATTGTAAAACAAAGTATTAGGTATTTAAGAGAAGACAATAAACAGCGAGAGGCTGTGCATAAATATATACCAAAAATCCTACCCTAATCGTAATATGTATTATAAGTATTTCTTATTTACCATGCTTTATAAATAAACAAATCTAAACTTATAAAAATATTACTATTTTTAGAGGTCAACAAATCTGTAAACTTTAACATATTTGGTCTTACTTAATAATATGGTTTTAAATAAGCTTTTTTCACATCAGTATATTATGTATTATCCATAACAAAGTGGTATTCATCTTCTAAAACATTGCATAGAGGACATTTTCTTTCTTCATAAGGGATATCTATTGGTTTTTGCCACCTACCCGTTTCAACTTTAAGCCTATATGCAGAGACTCTTAATCTTGAGATGGCCATTCTGTACTTTGGAATGTTTACAGTTCTTAAATAAGACTTAAATTTAAAATCGGATATTAATATGTATGTTTACAATTCAATTCAGCTTGTTTCAGTTGGAATAAGTTCTTAATTTAATATGAATCAATCATCTTATACTTTTTGCATATCAATTACATTACACAATATTGGACGTACCAAATACAAACTTCTTCGATCGGGAAAAATTTGTAGTGAAAACCACTTCATATCCGAATCAATAAAATTGATTTAACGCTTCGACTGATACTAACACAAGTCATTGAACAATGGCGATTAGCGTCTATAAACATGCAAATCGGTAAAAATCGTTTGATCTTTTTACAAGACAGGTGATCGGGCGATCTTCAGTGCCAAGCTTTCTGGATGAGACTATATACATGTAACAGGCACTTTTACTTTTATTCCTCCATACACAAGATACGAAGATCAAAACACAATATAACTATATATGAACAAGGGTTCATGTAAATACAAACATAAACGAAATATATGGATGTTAACATCAACATCAGCAAAAAAAAAAGAGATAACATTATAAACATTATTATTTAGTAAAATCGCGATACGTTGTATCTGTTCTAATACCTGTGCACCCGGATAATAAAAACAATCAAATAAATTTTATTTGGAAGTACAATATTCCTAAATATAAGAACGTCAACTAATAGACTAAAAATAGCTATAAACTGATATACTAAAAATGTTTTTACTGACCTGTCCACGTGAACGAAGGTAGGAAGCACATTTAATGTTCTTGAAATAAATGCAAACTTAACGCACAATCACAGGCGTATATAATATAACAGGCAAATACAAATAGAGGCCACGTCGTAACTTAAAGCACAAAATAACAATTCAAGTTTTATTAATTAGTTTTAAAATACTGAGAAGCCAATACTGTATTGGCCTCCCATTAACATAACTTTACACCACACAATCCACGAGGATTAAATGGTCAGCAAATTCAGGAAACTAAAATAGACTGGCTACACGATAAAAAGTGCAAAAGAAAGATTTACATAGAACGGATGACTTATAATAATCATGTTGTTATAATAATGTACTAATATTTTAAGTACATGTATGTTGAAATAATCATTCTTGCAGCAAACTCAATTAATCTGATTGGTACGTTGACGGGGTGGAGAATCAACGGGGTTTTCATGGAATTACGCACGGGCTGGACAGATTGTAAACACATCGTTAAGAACCTTTTGCAAATATCTCAAGTTATTGAAAACATTTGCCAAAATCTTTAGTGCATAAAAGACAGTTTTTATTTGCAGTTTGTGCCGATATCTTAAGGTATAAGAATAAATCCTTGAATACGTCGGAAATCAAAAGTTCACGTTGCATGAAGCAAAATCGTGCACTTAACATGGTTCTGACAATTTTACTGCAAACCAAAACAATATAAATAGAATAACTCATGAAATGTCAAGTATTCTTCTAAATAGTGCTAAGGAAAGCTTCCCAGAAATTTAAATAAGCAAAAAACGAAAGGGCAAGAAATACAAACCCTGCTTTGGCATACAGTGTGAAAATTCTAGGAAAATATATGTAAAAGCCAGAAAAAATATAATAAACATCCAACAGAATTCAATAAAATTTGTGCAAATCTAGCATGTAAAAAATATAAGAAAACAATGAATACTTACATAAACAAATATAACAAAAATAGGGAAAGTGTACTTAGAACCATGCAAACAAAACAGCCAAAAGAATACTGAAAGTACTTAAATAAAGTTAAAGCAAAGAATAAAAAGGATGATATACCACCTCTAGACTTACTACATAACTATTTTGAAAAGGATAGCAACCAGGACCATGATACTGATGAGTCACATATAATAAATAGCATTGATATAGAAAATGATAATAATATATTACATGTAAACATAACAGCTGAAGAAATAGGTATACAATAAATAAATGTATAAATAAACTTCAGAATAATAAAGCACCGGGCTTGGATGGAATTGTAAATGAATACATCAAATAAAAAAAAAAGATGTAAGCTTTATATGTATCCTTATTTTATGTTATACTAGAAACAGGTATATAACTAGACCAATGGGTTGAAGGGACCATAATCACACTGTATAAAAATAAGGGCGATACTGGAGCTCTAGAAAATTACCGCCCAATAACTCTTTTAAGTTGTGTAAGTATATTTCTCACAGCCATTTTGAATGATAGACTTGGAAAATTTCTTGAACATAATCAAGTACTTTTTGAAAACCAGGCTGGCTTTAGAACATTTTTTACAACTGACCACATCTTCACCTTAAACTCAATAGTAGAAATATTAAGGCACTACAAAAAGAAAATCTTTGTATGTTTCATAGACTTTTCAAAAGCTTTTGATTCTGTTTGGCGTGTGGGTTGATGGACAAAAATTATTAATTACAAAATAAATGGTACATTTTTCAGGTTAATAATGAATATGTACTCTAATATAAAATCCTGTGTCTCGGTTAGAACCGAAAACTCCACATTTTCCTCATGCAACTCGCTTGGAACTCAAAACTCCTCATTTTTCTCCTATAACTGCGGCGTGCGTCAGGGAGAAAATTTATCGCCTGTCCTCTTTTCCTTTTTCCTAAATGATCATGGGAATTACTTAGAATCTAAAGGCCACCATGGTATAGAACTTACAAACCCGGAAAACGATATTGCTACTTTTCTCAAATAATTGTACTTTTATATGCAGACGATACAGTCTTAATTGCTGAAAGCGCCGAAACACTACAAAACTGTCTGAATGACTTTGATGAGTATTGTAAAACATAAATAAGGATAAAACAAAAGTAATGACTTTCGGATCAAGGCAAAATAGAAACTTCTCTTTTAAAATAGACAACACCTCTCTAGAAATTGTTAACTCACACAAATATCTAGGTGTTTTTTCAGCAAAATCTGGTAGCTTCCTAACCGCAAAGAAACATCTGACGCAACAAGCAAGGAAAGCAATGCATCTACTCTATGCAAGAATTAAAACTTTTATTTACCAATAGATCTGATATTAAAACTTTTTGATAATACTATCTTGCCAATATTAACATATGTAATAGAGTTATGGGGCTATGAAAGCATTGTCTTATTAGAAAAAATACACAATGAGTTTCTGAAAAAATTTGCAATCTAAGAAAAAGCACCCCACTATATATGATAAATGCAGATTAAGGCAGATACCCTATAGAACTCACTATAAAATGCAGAATGGTTGCATACTGGAATAGATTACTAACTTGGAAACAGGATAAATTAGCATACCTCATATATAAATACATGTTAAACCTACCTAACTTCGAATCTAAATGGATAAACTATGTAAAAAAAAAAACATCTTCACACAAACTGGCAGAAATGACATCTGGTTAAATCAAGAAAATATCAAAAATAAAAATATAAAGTACACTATAAAAGGCATATTATTTGATCAATACCAGCAAACCTGGCATAATTTCACTTCAAAACTCAACAAAAGGCTTAAACTATTCAATATTTAAAGATCACCGGCAGATTTCTGACGTAAAAATAATATTTTATAAAGGAATACCATATAATAACATTAAAATTAAAACAACCAATTTTATGTGAGATATAATGTTTTAATGCATATCCATGCCATTATTCGTTTTTATGCCCACAGCTTTCGGATAGTCTCGTTACGGCGGAGTCAAGTGTTTGAACTTGTGCATGGACGACAGGAACACATATATAAAAGGGGCATTTTAACGTTTGGGTAAATTGACAAAATTGAAAAAAAGTTGTTTTAAATTCGCAAATGTTCGTTATAGTCATGATATTTGTGAGGAAACAGTAATACTGAACAGTTACCATGCTCCAAAATAGCCATTATATGCATCTTTTGACGATTTAAAAACCTGAAAATTATAAAGCGAAACGAATTAATAACTTGGAGAGTTCTGTTGTTGTCGTTATATTTTGTGTACGAGGATTGCTTATATAAAGTATAAAATACGCTAAACATTGCATCAGGAAGGATGGCCGAATGGTCTAAGTCGTGGAGTTTTTACTCCAGGTGTCAGTGGTTCGAGCCCTGCTGAGGGCTACCTTTTTATGCCCCCGGATCGATAGATCGGGGGTATATTGTTTTTGTCCTGTCCTCTGTCTGTCTGTCCTGTCCTGTCTTGTCTGTCCTGTCCTGTCCTGTCCTGCTCTGTCCCGTGCTTTGTCCCGTGCTCTGTCCCGTGCTCTGTCTGTCTGTCTGTCTGTCTGTCTGTCTGTCTGTCTGTCTGTCCGTCCGTAAGTCCGTCCGTCCGTCCCAAAACTTTAACCTTGGTTAAAGTTTGATAACTTTTGCAATATTGAACATATTTGAGTGGTAAAAAAGTCAAGGACAAGGTCATCCTTCAAGGTCAAAGGTTAAATATTATTGTATTTTTCTTTCCTAAAACTTAACCTTATTTAAAGTTTTATCATAACTTTTTTAATATTGAACACAGCAACTTCATATTTGGCATGCAAGTGTATCTCGTGGAGCTGCACATTTTGAGTGGTGAAAAGTCAAGGTCATTCTTTAAGGTCAAAGGTCAAATATTAAAAAAAAATATCATTTCTCCATTCAATCTCTTACTTACATCTCGTGGAGCTTCACATTTTGAGTGGTGAAAGGTTAAGGTCATCCTTCCAGGTCAAAGGTAAAAAAAAATCAATGCGGCGCATTAGGGGGCATTGTGTTTCTGACAAACAGATCTCTTGTTTTCTTTTTTAAATTTTATTCTTGATTTTTACTGGAGATTTTGTATATCCAATGTTAACATTTATCAATATAAAGCATTTAATGACAAATAATGCCAAAATCTGTGAAAAGGCCTCTTTAAAAGAATATTGTTCGCGAAACCTTTATTTAAGTGAGGAACGGTGGTTCATTTAAGGCGTAAAGTGTTTGAAAACAGTCGTATCACCAGTGCTGTAGTTGGTGCGATGTTCATGTGTGTTGTCTGTTTTCTTTGTCGTTGGGGATATTCTCTAATGTGAAACCAGGTGCGTGCCGTATACTTGTGTATACATCATCAACATCGTGATCATAGGAGTCAATGTTTAATTGTATTGTATTTCATATAAAACTTGTTTAATATTTCGTGAAAGTAGCGCATTCGACCACAGAAAACTTAAACAAAAATGCACTAAACACACTATAAATAGTGTTTACAGCCAGCCATTTGCAATGTCAAAGACATATTGTCTTATACCTCTTAAACTTGTAATAATTAAACACAGTATACAGATAGATAGACTTTTAATTTCCTCCATTCATGAAGAGCATAGCATATAATACAGATTATAAATAATTAAAAACAATCGATTATATACACATACAAGAGATCAAAATGAAGCAACTCAATACAGACATTTTATAATTTACAAAGATAAGGAACATAACTAAAGTTTATATACAAATAATTGTTAGGTCAATGACATGAAAAAAGTCAATGATAATGATTTTAGTTCACGCACGCACGCGCACACGCGCGCACGCGCGCATAAGAATATATACGTTAACATGTTCATAAAGACACAGTATACGTTGCTTGTGTCTCTCTAGTCTTGATTTAAGATATTTCCATTTAAGCCTCGCTCTGTGAAAAAGGGGCTTAATGCATGTGCGTAAAGTCTCGTCTCAGATCTGCCTGTGCAGTCCGTACATGCTAATCAGGGAAGGCTCTTTCCGCTTTAATGACATCTTTTGTTTAAGCACAGTATATTCTTATCAAAAATCCAGTTTAGGCAAAAAGTGTCGTCCCTGAATAGCCTGTGCGGACTGCACCTGGTCGTACCTGAATAGCCTGTGCGGACTGCACATGGTCGTACCTGAATAGCCTGTGCGGACTGCACATGGTCGTACCTGAATAGCCTGTGCGGACTGCACATGGTCGTACCTGAATAGCCTGTGCGGACTGCACATGGTTGTCCCTGAATAGCCTGTGCGGACTGCACATGGTCGTACCTGAAAAGCCTGTGCGGACTGCACATGGTCGTACCTGAATAGCCTGTGCGGACTGCACATGGTCGTACCTGAATAGCCTGTGCGGACTGCACATGGTCGTACCTGAATAGCCTGTGCGGACTGCACATGGTCGTACCTGAATAGCCTGTGCGGACTGCACATGGTCGTACCTGAATAGCCTGTGCGGACTGCACATGGTCGTACCTGAATAGCCTGTGCGGACTGCACATGGTTGTCCCTGAATAGCCTGTGCGGACTGCACATGGTCGTACCTGAATAGCCTGTGCGGACTGCACATGGTCGTACCTGAATAGCCTGTGCGGACTGCACATGGCCGTACCTGAATAGCCTGTGCGGACTGCACATGGTCGTACCTGAATAGCCTGTGCCGACTGCACATGGCCGTACCTGCATAGCCTGTGCGGACTGCACATGGTCGTACCTGAATAGCCTGTGCGGACTGCACATGGCCGTACCTGAATAGCCTGTGCGGACTGCACATGGTCGTACCTGAATAGCCTGTGCGGACTGCACATGGCCGTACCTGAATAGCCTGTGCGGACTGCACATGGCCGTACCTGAATAGCCTGTGCGGACTGCACATGGTTGTCCCTGAATAGCCTGTGCGGACTGCACATGGTCGTACCTGAATAGCCTGTGCGGATTGCACATGGTCGTACCTGAATAGCCTGTGCGGACTGCACATGGTCGTACCTGAATAGCCTGTGCGGACTGCACATGGTCGTACCTGAATAGCCTGTGCGGACTGCACATGGTTGTCCCTGATTAGCCTGTGCGGACTGCACATGGTCGTACCTGAATAGCCTGTGCGGACTGCACATGGTCGTACCTGAATAGCCTGTGCGGACTGCACATGGTCGTACCTGAATAGCCTGTGCGGACTGCACATGGCTGTCCCTGATTAGCCTGTGCGGACTGCACATGGTCGTACCTGAATAGCCTGTGCGGACTGCACATGGTCGTACCTGAATAGCCTGTGCGGACTGCACATGGTCGTACCTTAATAGCCTGTGCGGACTGCACATGGTCGTACCTGAATAGCCTGTGCGGACAGCACATGGCCGTACCTGAATAGCCTGTGCGGACTGCACATGGTTGTCCCTGAATAGCCTGTGCGGACTGCACATGGTCGTACCTGAATAGCCTGTGCGGACTGCACATGGTTGTCCCTGAATAGCCTGTGCGGACTGCACATGGTCGTACCTGAATAGCCTGTGCGGACTGCACATGGTTGTCCCTGAATAGCCTGTGCGGACTGCACATGGTCGTACCTGAATAGCCTGTGCGGACTGCACATGGTTGTACCTGAATAGCCTGTGCGGACTGCACATGGTCGTACCTGAATAGCCTGTGCGGACTGCACATGGTCGTACCTGAATAGCCTGTGCGGACTGCACATGGTCGTACCTGAATAGCCTGTGCGGACTGCACATGGTTTTACCTGAATAGCCTGTGCGGACTGCACATGGCCGTACCTGAATAGCCTGTGCGGACTGCACATGGTCGTACCTGAATAGCCTGTGCGGACTGCACATGGTCGTACCTGAGTAGCCTGTGCGGACTGCACATGGTTGTCCCTGAATAGCCTGTGCGGACTGCACATGGTCGTACCTGAATAGCCTGTGCGGACTGCACATGCAATACACTAGGCTAAAGCTTTACCCTTCACTTATTGTTCATAAACGAAACACATGTACACTTAACTTAATACCATAAAGAAATCGTGTGTGACATTTTATACGATGCAAATATGATGTGTGGCTAGGTTAAAAATACAATGTACATAGTGTCTGTCGGTAAAGGGTTCCATTAGCACGTTCGTGTTAATCCGTTTTGTCAAAATATCACAGTCTACACAATAGGCCTATAGATCTGCTGACCGCACAACAATCAACAATAAGTCCGGATTGTATGTTCAATCTGCATTCAATGAAATAACCGTTTCGATAATGCATTTTTTTCACCATTTTTTTAATGAGACTGGGTCCCTTTGGATTGGAGAAATCGTGATGTCTTGACAAAACATGGGAAATTAGTGTTTCGAGGTATTTTGCTTACAAATTATTTTAAACTGAAAATAAAATGTTTATTAAGGAAGGCTTAACGTAAAGAATTCGATCGGAGATGAACCTGTTATTGAGATTTTTAGAAATAAATATTTACTTTGTTTGCAACATTCAATTGGGAATTTTAAGGTCCTGTTTGGGACAAAATGTAAATTTCCCCTTCTGGACTTACATTTGAAAGAAAAAACATATCACTTTAATCCGAAAAGCGTAACTCTCTATATATAGCATGTTTGATTTGATTTTAATTAAGAGAAATTGTAAATTTCTTAATAACAAATATTTCGCTATATAATTATATTGAAATGCACAACGAACATGTTAACTAGAAGTGAAATATTTTCATGCTAATTGCGTTTAAAATAATAAAAATTGACCTATACTTAAGGATTAATACGAAATACATGAACACTGTTTATGTGTAGCTTGAATAAATACAATTGTTTTTATAAAGCAAACAATTACTAGTAATTGTTATCATATGTGACATAGATAATTTTCGAAATTCTGTTAGCTTCTATTGTTGTTTTTTTTATTTTTTGAGTTAATGTTTCGGAATGTTAAACGCAGTTAACTTTTTTTCTTTCTAAAAGATTCTTCTTATATTCCGGAAAAAAACGATGCGTTATTGTACATTGTCATATGAATTATTGGCGTCGCTCTGGAAAGCGGCGACTAGTTTGTAATGCATTTGTTTTTCGTTATGGGAGGAGCAGTTATTGTACGGATCAATGTATATATTCTTGTTTTATGAATATCTTGCATAGTGGTGATTTTTTTGTATAAATTAGTGTAAATAAGAACTGCATTTGTGACTATTATATTTATTACAACATTTATTGCCAAAAATGCAAATTTAATTCTTTTAATTAATAGCTTAACACAGGGATTGGGCACTATTGAAAGATCACAGGGACTGGGTAAATTTACGAAACGGTGAAACTTTAAATTAATAGTGAACATTTTTGTCTTTAACTGTGGTGTAGTGGATGAGGTGTACGCCTAGCGATCGGGAGTTGGTGGGTTCGATTCCAAGGCGGGGAGAATTTATATATATATATATATATATATATATATATATATATATATATATATATATATATTTATATATATATATTATTTTAATAAAATTAAAAAATACTGCGTTGTTATGCGACCTAAATACCACGTTGCACATTTTTATTAAAATTAATGGATGCCGTGTGGTGACAACATTATTTAAAATTTCTTACATCTCTTAAATATATTTAAAAAAACACGTGTTTTATATTAACAAATAAATGCAAACAACACATCTATTTTGCATGTTTTGTTGTTGTTGTTTATGGTTGTCTATCATAGGCCCTAAGTACTATCCCTACCACATATAGAGCGCGAAGCGCGACACGTATTATTCATTGTAACAATTAGTTTTGATAATGGAAGCAGCCACTTATCAATGAGGAGCTGTGTCACAGCAACCCGTTTCCCTAGAGTCAAGCACTCCTTGGAGTTATTTTTTTCAGAACCACATATAGAACGCGAAGCGCGACACGTATTACTATCCAGGTGGTATGGACCCTTTGGTATGGACTTTTTTAGGTGACACTATCAATGCGCATTTTGTGAGATGAAGCACATTTTTTAAAACCTACAAAGTTCTGTTCCATTAATGAAAATTGCACACGGATGCCAGTAAAAAAGGGAAACCAATGTTAGTATAATGAACGATGGAATAGTTGGGGGTTACAACACAAAATCATAGATAATGGTTATTTGAGGGTTATAACACAACATCATAGATAATGGTTATACCAGTATCTTTTTCTATTTTGATTAAAATAATCGGCAAATATATTAATATTTACAGTAGAAAAAAATCGTTCCATGTAACTTCATTGAGTGCCTTTTACACTGAAATTCCCGACGCCCTTTGATGCTTTGCATCAATACTTATCTTGTACTTATATTAGATTGATTTTGATGTATGTGAAGTTTGCTGAAGATTTGTCACAGTAGAAGCAGCCATAGATGTTGTTCAATATGAAATCATAAACGAACAAACTGCACTCATTATTCATAATATGCGCCCAACTTTGTATATAATATTGTTTGTTAAACCAGCAAGATCAATATTTGATTTAAAGAGTTTGTATCCTATACCCGGTAATCATCATACATGTATTTAGAAATGCCTTTTAAAGCATTCTCGGTGCACAAGCTATTTAGCATGTGCAATACTTACTACACGAACATATAATTATCGGTGCACGAATTAGTTGTAGTTTTTATAAAGAACGTACATAATTCACAGAAAAAGTACTCACAAAATCAATAACTATATTTTAGTATTTTGCAGGTTGCCATTCATAACGAAGTATTTACTGTTTCTACACATATACCTAAACATTTAATAAATTGTGCGCATATACTTTTTCTGTGTAATCTGTTTAAAATGATAATTACACCATACCAACGAACTATGAAAACGTGTCCTTTGTTAAAAAATTAAACTAACCCTAAACCAGTTATTCATTCTTGTCAATGCAGGAAGAGCTTATTTGTTTGTACCGATCTACACACCTAATTGAAACACTATTCGGTTTTATTTTAGAATTAAAGACAATTCTACCGGTAGGCATGTGTTCAGTTACACGACAATCTCCGACGAAAACCATACATCGCATGCGAATCCTGTGTATTATCTTGACTTCCGGTGAATCCCAAGATAAAATGAACGCAGTTAATGGGACTTGGAGTAAACGGTGCGACAAAAAGCTATTCGTGTACTGTAAGTTGCAACATTTTTATTTAGCTGTGAATAATTAAATTTCCGGCCTGCCCAAAATTCGATCTTTATGTAAAGAACACCATATTAATGTGCTTTTTAAGGGGCATCATTTTCTTCACAACGTCATTTGGCGATGAGAGTAGCACTTTTCGCACCCCTAGGAGGTCATATAGTAGTCGCTGATTCCGTTCGTGAAAGGTTGTGTGTGTGCGTGTGTGTGCCTGCGTGAGTGCTTGTTTGCGTCTGGGTCCTACGCCCAGAGTTCGTGTCCACACTGTCACTTTTACACCACTGCGATGATTTCAAGTATACTTCAGATTATTGTTTCCCATTACTAGGCGATGCGTCGCCTGATACAATGCCCCTCGGTGACATGTAAGGTCAGTTAGGTCACAATGCAATGTCATCGTGCAACCAATCGCGTTTTCGCTCTGTAACTTGTATTAACCCGTGGGAGTCAAAAACATAACTTGTATTATTGGCGTCGCTCTGGAGAGCGGCGACTAGTATGTAATGCATTTGTTTTCCGCTTATGGGAGGAGAAGTTATTTACGGATCAATGTATATATTTTTGTTTTAAGAATATCTTGTATAGTGGTGATTTTTTGTGTCAATTAGTGTAAATAAGTACTGCATTTGTGCCTATAACATTCATTACAACATTTATTGCCAATATTGAGAATACTAGGTCGGTGCCGAATAAAGCAAAGTTTATTTTGCGAGGCTTAGAAAATCTGAACCACGAGCCTTGGCGAGTGGTTCAGATTTTCGTGCCGAGCAAGATAAACTTTGCTTTATTCGGCACCGACCTAGTATTCGATGTATCCCATCAATTTTCTTAGTCGTAAATTATTTCTTTAAACATAGAATAGGAAAATCGAACTAGACGGAAAATTCCAAAGATATTTTAAGCAAACATTGTTTCATTATTTTAATCGTGTCGAGCCTAATACATTACAAAAAGATCAGTAACCAACCTGTTTTTTCGTTTATCATACCTCTACGTCCCCGATTTTTAAGAAATAATGAAAAAAAAGAGACACTAAACAACTGCATCTTTAGCGTGAAACTACATGCATTGTGTCGTATGACGTGTTAATAATAGCGTCACGAGTACGCGCACTTAATATTTGTAAATAATGTTTATTTGCTTTTTGAGTTGAATTATGTGATAAAACTATATTACATCTTGGTATCAAATTGTTTGTTTTGTTGAATCTGATTCGATTTTACTAAAAATGATTACTTTATAGTTGATTCCGAGTAATATGAACATTCTTCGCCGCGCGTGACAGCTATATTTCAGCACTGCTGAAATAAAGGTAAATTTATTCCACAGTGGTTTATTTCGACAATGCACGTCTGATGATGGGATAAAATGCAAAGCTAATTGTTTTAATTAATAACTGATCCACAACTGATCACAGGGGAAAGATCACAGGGACTGGGCAAATACGCGAAACTTTCTGGTTTTGTATAAAAACAAAACATAATCAAAATATATTTATTTTGTGGTTTTTCTAATTTGCTTATTTAGTGGAGACTCAATGTAGTACGATATTTGACGGCCTATCGCGCAAGCAAGTTTATTGGAAGGCGTAGTGGTACGAAAACGTACAATGTATTAGGTTATTAATAGACATATAATAACGATCGCTATACACAACTTCACCAAATAGCAGTACATAAATGATGTAAGCTGGAATAGCACTGTTGGGAGAGCGTTAGACTGAAGTTGTTTACGCAACAATCATCGAAAGGCCCCCGGTTCAATCCCGGGTTCCGGAATGAACGGAACAGTTCGGCGGCCGACAATATTTTTCAGTCAGGTTAATAAATATAATAAAGCTTTATTTTATGCAGACATTTTGAAGTCCATTTAACTACAATTGGACATTTTTATTAAAATTAATGGATGCCGCGTGGTGACAACGTTAATTAAAATTTCTTGCATCACTAAGATATGTTATAAAAAATACACGTGTTTTATATTAACAAATAAATGCAAACAACACATCTATTATCCATGTATTTTTATGGTTGTCTATCATAGGCCCTAAGTACAATCCCAACCACATATAGAGCGCGAAGCGCGACACGTATTATTGATTATAACAATGAGTTGCGATAAAGGAAGCAGCCGCTTTTCAAGGAGGAGCTGTGTCCCAGCAACCCGTTTCCCTAGAGTCAAGCACTCCTCTGAGTTTTTTTTAAGAACCACATAAAGAGCGCGAAGCGCGACACGTATTACTATCCAGGTGGTATGGACCCTTTAGCATTATCCGACCATTACGTCCATAGTTATCTTCCTTAGAATTTGATAAATTTTGAAATCGTTGTTCGAAGTCCTATATTTTCATCCGATTGTTCCCCAAACTTGCACAGGTTTTTTGTCAATGAGGACCCAACGCAAATTCTCTATATGAGCAATATCGGACCATAAGTCCAGAATTACGTCTCTTTGAATTTAAAAATAAAAGTGAAAAACTGCTTGGTTAGGTGATTATGTCAACATTTTTCATCAGATTCTTTCCAAACTTACAGTGTCTTCATATCAATGAGCATTTTTACCTCATTAAAAATGAGAAACATCGGGACAATACGTCCAGATTTTTTTCTATTAAATTTGACAAAATAAACCATTTTTTCTTGTTCAAAAGATTTCACAACTTTCGTCTGAATCTTTCCAAACTTGTTAAGTGTTTTTATATCAGTATTACTCGAACCCTATTGAAAATGATGAATATCGGAGCAATAAATCTATTATGATTTTTTACTGAATTTCAAAGTATTTTGAAATGCAGCTTCTTTATGCAATTAACAGTTTTCATTCATTTTTTTCAAACTTTTACAGTGTTTTCATATCAATGACTACTCAACCCCTATCGTAAATGAGCAACGTAAGAATAAGTTAAGAATCATCTCCCCTTGAAGTTGAGAAAAATATGAAATTACGCTTACAAGATGAAGCAGATTTTTTAAAACCTACACAGGTCTGTTCCATTAATGAAAACTGCACACGGATGCCAGTAAAAAAAGGAAACCAATGTAAATAAAATGAACTATGAAATATTTGGGGGTTACAACACAAAATCATAGATAATGGTTATTTGGGGGTTATAACACAACATCATAAATAATGGTTATTTGGGGTTTATAACACAAAATTATAGATAATGGTTATACCAGTATCTTTTTCTATTTTGTTTAAAATAATCGGCCAATATATTTATATTTACAGTAGAAAAAAATCGTTCCATGTAACTTCATTGAGTGCCTTTTACACTGAAATTCCCGACGCCCTTTGATGCTTTGCATCAATACTTATCTTGTTTGTCTTTAAATGTCATTACTAGACGATGTGTCGCGGAAAGCTCCCATGCTGTTCGGTGAAAGGTCGTGGTTACAATTAAAGGTCAACGTTTATGAAATTTCGTTTCTGCCCTGTAACTTTTTAAATTCCAGTGAGAATTGGTATTTAACATCGGATTATTTATCCCCATGACCAATCGATGGGTCGCAACCATTTCTTATCGCTGCCTAATTGAGGGCCAAGGTCACAATAACAATTGAATGTAAAAGACAAATAAATGTTAATAGTTAAACAGGAATGGGATATGATCGAAACTATGTTAATATCCATTAATGTGAATCTTCAATCTATGAAGTATATACAGTATTTTTCTTTTCTTTCATTTTTCAGAATTTGAATTTGAAACATGTGTTGTATGTTAGTTTTTGATTACTACTCCCATGGCTATACACACCCTACATGTACGTGTTTATTATTTGCTATGTATGTTGCACGATTTTACATGAATTGTATAACAATTGAATGAAAAATGTCATAAGCTGTTAATTTCGTTGTGTAACGGTTTACGCTCATTAGAATATTGATATTATTCATATTTCCTTATTTCGGATTATTTGTTTTATTTTTTCCAACGCTGTATCATGGACAATGCGTGTGACCTTAGGCACACGGTCACAATTCTAGGTCAAAGATCAAAGTGTTGCCTAATTCGCTCATGTACTTTATATGTAAATGTATGTGTAACTTTGATTTCGACTACTGAACATCATATTTGTGCATGAATATTTTGTTAAATGTTCCCTTATCAAAAGGAGGACTTTCTTTACAATAAACTAACATCGTCGAGATATGCTTTTAAAAAAATCGACAGAGTAGTGTATTGCGAAATTAAACGATAATAGCAAATGCATCGTACATTAAACATGGCTTCAAACACACAAATCAATATAATGATACCAAAAATTTTATCTACAAAACAACTTCTTGAATTATTATGATGATTTATTGAATATCATTAGTTTAAACCTATTTATGTATGGTCGATTGCATAGAAAGCCTATGTCTTATTTGAAATGCTCTCGAGTTCGTTTCCTGGGGAAACCAGTACTTGGTGTCAAGTCGGGATCGAACCCATGGCCTCCCGGTCGCTAGGCGGACACCGTATCCTTTACACCACTGCGACTTTTAATTGTGGTGGTGGATAATTTAGGATTATTATTTTCTTTTGGATTTTCAACTTTATGCAAGTTAATGTTTTATGCATGTTTCACTTCACAGCCAGCGCAATCGAGTCTCCGTTGTCTCCGTACACAATTCATCTTCCAGTCCCTGAAAGTTACGAACACCTAACTGGTAAAGTGAGGAAAACTTTAGAGTTCGTATACCAGCAATGTAACGACTCGTTTGATTGGATACTAAAGTGTGATGACGACACTTTCATCGTTATGGACAATCTACGTCATATGTTAGCAGGCTTGGATCCACAAAAGCCCGCATATCTAGGATTCCGTTTAAATGTAGGTATTAAGAACAATTTGACGTGGTTACATGGACACCCAGGACACATAATTGATACTTTATTTAACAACTTATGACATTCAATACTGACCGCATGTCATGCCTTTATATACGTATGATTTGTATGTATGTTACTATATTTTGATCACGTATACTCATGGACTGTATTTTATTGTATAGCCTATATTGAATAAACCAAACCGTAATTACATACTATTATTACAACCTAATATTGATTTTATGGCAACGCTTTCGTTGCTGTGTACTCTTTTTTTACAAAAACGACTAGATATTATAAAAAAATCCGTTCCATTCAATCAATTTGGAGCAATTTTGTCCAGCGTATGACCATAAATAAAACGAGCATGTCAGGACTGGTCAGTGGTTTGTATTGATGCGCCACATGTTTCAAGGTAGACAAGTGGATACTATACTTGAATCACAAGTATGGCTGGTTGCTCAGTTGGATGGTCTGTGAGGCTATCTTACTTTTGTTCTTTAATTCGTATATTGTCAATTAACATTAAAAAAATGTAGCAAATGAAACATACCGTACTCTTTAAATACATAAGCATCTAACAATCATGTAAGAAACAGCATGCTTTAACCATTTTGAACACACTTTTTAAGTTAAACGTAATAAAGATCTACTAAGCACATCGATTCTAAGCTTTGCAATTATCTTCCATAGTGTCATACCCTTATTAACATCGCGACTAGTCATTCAAATCAATGCTACTGTCATCAATCAACTTTTGTAACACTGCATAAAATATACACCATTCAAGTTTGTGTTTATCACACATGTGAACCACGGTCATTCTAATTCGCATCATGTAATCGTCGTTACATATATTTAATGTGCCCTGGCATGTTTGTTTTTTTAAGCCAGCATTTGGAAAATATGATGAATATGTGCCGCGCGGATATATGAGCGGTGGAGCAGGTTACGTCATAAATTCTCGTGCACTCCATGACGTAGTCAACACTGGTTTCAAGAGAGGCGCGTGCAGAGAAGATGGCGGCGATGAAGATGTGGAAATGGGCAAATGCTTGGATGTATTTACTTTTATATATTAAATAAATCTTTAAAGGGCTTTCAACTTTAATAGTATTCAAGAGAGGTAAAATTATATTATACGAAGTAAATTAAAGATCGATATTCCTTTTATGAATTTATTCTGTTCATCTTAATATCATACAGTGTTATGGTAGTCATTATTTTTTTATAGCTACCATTACTGTAAGTTACAATAGACTCTTTACAACAAATTTCTAAATTTCTAAACTATTACTTCAGCAAAAGTTCAATTGCCAAAAAAAGTATGTCCCGGTATTCATTTAAAAAAAAATGAACTGCCGCATACATCTACAACTGTAACCAGAAAACAAGTATTTATTTAATTATAACTCACTGCCCGTGAATGAAGCTAACAATTACATTGTATGTTATGTTTCATAACGATAACTTTAGCAAAAAATATCAAATGCCACAAAGGAATGTACCATTTGACCTAAAAAAGTCATTAACTGTTGCATGAAACTGCACCTGTGACCACTCAATGATACTTACACCATAACAAATGTAAGCCCCACATTCAAATGTTAACGGAGCATATGAAAGCTGTGCGGGTTCATGTCCATGAATAAGGTTAACCCATTTATGCCTAGCGTCCTGAAAAAAGGACATTGCAAACAGCATAGACCCAGATGAGACGCCGCATAATGCGGCGTCTCATCTGGGTCTGCGCTGTTTGCTTAAATGAATTTCTTTATGAAATATTCTAAATATAGACATAAATATACTTGACACCCCTAATTTTGGAAATAAAATGATCCAATTTAGAAGGATAGCAGAGTCCACTGGGCATAAATGGGTTAATAATGAGCAAGAATAGAACAATACATTAAAAACAAGCACGTCAGGCGAATGGTATTTTATAAGGTCAACTATCCGTCGAATAGTTTTAGCTAGACTCGTTTGGATTGTCGTTTGCGTTTGCGTAAAATGTGTGTTTATGTCTACAACAACAAGAGATATTGTTTCTACTACAGTAATCAAATCGGAAATTTACCTCAGGCGGGAGTAAAATGCATTTGAGCAGAAATAATGTCTTTTTGTACATTTTAGGTTTACGTTTGCTTGCAGCAACTCCATATCTCATTATCTTCACATATGCGTAAGATATAAAACGTGTATGTAAAATGTGTTCATAGTCTTTTAAACAGTCACTACCCATCAACTATAACTTTAGCCAGCTTTTAAGAGGAAATATGCAGCTTTGAGTATTTAGAAATGTCTATTTAATGTTTGCCATCAGCAAAAATGTATCTCTGCGTCTGCCACGGGCGTAAATTTGAAATTTCACATTCGTCTTCAGTCCTTGAAAAAAGACTACTTAGCCATGCAAACTTATAAGACTTTATCATCCTTTATACACCAATAAGCTCCTTCCGTGCCTAAGAGTGCATGATGTGTGGACCCGAGGTTTGTCCCAGCACTCCGTCTTACTTAACTTTCTAGCCTTTAAAAAAAATACATCTTCCATTTATAGCTATTAGGTTGTTACTAAGCGATTTGTAAGTTTGGCGTGGTCTTGTCTTATGGGGGAGGGGGAGGAGTTCCCTTGGGAGACCACACCTGTCCGGTATGGTGACCACTAACCGAACGCACATGCTTCCGAGAACGCGGACTGAACCCCGGTCGCCTCGGTGAGAAAGGCGGGTACCAGCCACTGCTCTAGCTAGACAGCCCATATCGATTCAATACTATTATCTTCATGCAACTTTCAGGCAGCCGGCGTACCTATGCATTCAACGCTGGATTCGGAGGGAAAGGAAACTTTCCACCTTCAAAGTTTACACTATCACCTCACACTCAAGAACGAAACTGTATTGCAACAACCACCAAAAGACGCGCTCAACAGCGGACCTTGGGTAACCTACATAATTATTGCTCGCCTTCATGTATTCTAACGAGATCTAGTTCATATTTCTTAAAAAAAATAAGACAAATCTTAGCCTCAATATTCAACTTAAATACACTCTTTCATATTGTTTGTTATTATTTTCTTCGCACAGTGTTTAACGCCAACTAGTATTGTTTGATTGCAATTTGTTATTCAATTAAAGAAACCATTAATTTTACCGAATTTATATACATGCATAAGCTTCAAATTTATGACATCTTTACACCCATTTTATTTCTTGCTTAATTGATACATAGCAATTTTGTAATATTTTCATTTTAACAAATTGTAAAAACCTACATCAGGTGAAGTATTATTGGTCTCCTTGGCCTGATGTAAAATAACAAATATTAATAGTTTTAAACAAAGCATAGTGTAAATTCAAATTTGCCTCGTTCTACGAAAACATGGCTTAATGCATGTGCGTAAAATGTCGTCCTAGGTTATCCTGTGTAGTCCGCACAGGCTTCTCATTGACGAAACTTTCCGCTTATACTGAATTATCATTTAATTGAGACTCGCTTTATTGGAGTCACTTTGTCGGTCGGTCTGTCGGTCTGTCTGTCTGTCCCGATATTTCATCCGATCTTCACCAAACTTGGTCACAAGTTGTTTCTAGATGATGTATAGGTCAAGTTTAAATATGTGTCATGCCGTGTCAAAAACTAGGTCACAGGGTCACTTAGTGTGTTTTAAACCGAAAGTTTGTCCGTACCATAACTATGTCATTTATTGTTAGATTTTGAAATTACTTGGTGCATTTGTTCACCATCATAGGACGGTGTGTCATGCGAAACAATTACGTCGATATATTCAAGGTCAAGGTCGCACTTGGAGTTTAAAAGTGAAAAATGGCCATAAATGAGCTTGTCCGGGTCATAACTATGTCATTCATTGTGAGATTTTAAAATGACTCTGTACATTAATTTTGTTCACAGTCATTGGACAGCGTGTCATGCGAAAGAATTCAAGAGTTCAAATGTCAAAATGGTCATAAATAATAATGGCATAATTATTCTCAAAAAATCACCATTTAGATTCGCTTGTTTTGTGAAGACAGCTTACAAAATAGTCTGTGTCAATGCGGCATGTGGGGGTATACGTCACGTCTGTGACAAAGCTCTAGTTAAATGAAAAAATCCAAAAAATCGGTTAGTTTTGTCCCTGTTTAGCCTGTGTGGACTGCACAAGCTTATCAGGGCCGACACTTTACCCACATACATTAACACATTTATGCCTAGCGTCTAGAAAAAAGGCCTTGGCAAACAGCGTAGACACAGATGAGACGCCGCATGATACGGCGTCTCATCAGGGTCTGCGCTGTTTGCTTAGAGGAATTTCAGTGAGAAATATTTTAAATATAGAAATAAATATACAAGAGATCCCTAATTTTGGAAATATATTGATCCAATTAAGAAGGATGTGAGAGTCCACTAGGCATAAATGGGTTAAGACCCGTTTTTACTGAGCAAGTTCAAACACAAATGCTGACATAACGATACAAATACACGGTGTCATTGTTTGTTTCAGGGAGAGAAGTGTTGCAGTAACTACCCAGTGTCCTTTCACTACGTCAAGCCTGTCGAGATGTACATGTTTGAATATCTCCTCTACAATGCCAGTGTTCATATGAGCGACAACAGAGACTCGGGGCATTTATAGTATTGACTTGTATATAAACGTTCAATTGTTTTGTAAAAGTATTAAATATTAATCAGAAATGTTTGTGCTATTCATGTTTGCTGCATATTACACATAAATATTTCAGTTATACTTGTTTAAAATTGCAAATAAAATTAAAAAAAGTGCGACATTTCGCTATATTTCCAATGAAACGAAGTCATTACTGTTATTTTTAGAAAATCGACGCATCACAAAATAAATCTATGAATACGCACGGGTCTCTTTGCCATAATAATTATGTATTTTGTGATGCAACTTTTACTAAATTCGATCATACTAACTACATGAACTGTTAATAACAAACAGATCACAACTATTAATAAAAGAATGTCAAATAGAGATTGGGCAGATTACTGCATGCATGCATATTCTTATCTTGGTGGGAATTGAAAAAAGGTGCAAGAAAACAAGATTTATCCGACCTGCTTTCCCTATTTTTATTTTAGTGGAACAAATGACTATTTGAACATGTGACTTACGAGCTACTTAATTCGCTGTTTTTAGCTCCACTGGCCAGAGGCCAGCGGGGCTTATGTCATGGTCCTGTGTCCGTCGTGCGTGCGTGCGTGCGTGCGTCCGTGCGTGCGTTCACTTTTTCTTTAAACATCTTCTTCTCCTGAACTACAAGTCCAATTCTGATAAAACTTCTCACAAATGTTCCTGGGATCAAATTTGACCCTGCTTCGGTCAATAAATTGAACATATGCTTATATAAAGCCTATTTTGTGAAAACATTAAAAATCTACTTGTCTATAACCATTGGGCCTAGTGCTACCACATTTGGTATGTAGTGACATTTAATAGTTCTCTACTTTGTTTGTTCAAAGTATGCCCCTAGGGTCAAATTTGACCCTGCCCCGGGGGTCACAAAATGAACATATGCTTATATAAAGCCTATTTTGTGCAAACTTTAAAAACCTTCTTGTCCATAACCGAAGGCCTAGGGCTACAAAATTTGGTATGTAGTGACATCTAATAGTTCTCTACTTAGTTTGTTCAAATTATGCTCCTGGGGTCAAAATTTGACCCTGCCCCGGAGTTCACAAAAATGAACATACGCTTAAAGAAGGCCTATTTTGTGCAAACTTTAAAAATCTTTCTGTCTATAACCGTATGGCATAGGGGTGCCAAAATTGGTATGTAGTGACATCTAATAGTCCTCTACCAAGTTTGTTCAAATTAAGCCCCTGGGCTCAAATTTGACCGTTCCCCAGGGGTCACAAAATTGAACATATGCTTATTTTGGGCCTATTTTGTGCAAACTTTAAAAAGCTTCTTGTCCATAACCATTGGGCCTATTTCTACCAAATTTGGTATGTATTAAAATCTTAAAGTTCTCTAACAATTTCTTTTTCAAATTATGACCCTGGGGTCAAATTTGACCCTGCCCCGGGGGTCACAAAAATGAATATATGATTATATTAAGCCTCTTTTGTGCAAACTTTAAAAATCTTCCTGTCCATAACCATTGGGCTTAGGGCAACGAAATTTGGTATGTAGTGACATCTTATAGTTCTCTACCAAATTTGTTCAAATTATGCCCCAGGGGCCAAATTTATACATAAAAATGCTCACCCTTCCAACTTTAAGCGCCCAGTGGGACGAGGGATAGAAAGAGAAAGTCACATGCTTGAGTACATTTCAACCCATGCGCATTGCACGCTTTTTTCGCGTAAAAAACAGTGGAGCGATACAGGGCCATCATGGCCCTCTTGTTTTTCAGTGCATGGTAATTACAGCAATATTTCTGTATAATGTAGGTTGTATAAAAAATGCAGAATTAAAGATAGTCTTGCAAATGTGCAAATCATACATTTATTTGTACGTTGTCACAAAACTGTGATTGCAGTGAATTCTTATCGCGATTATTGCGAGTTAATCTCTATTTTCCATCAATTTTTCTAACTCAAGTTTCGAGAGATAATACATCCGTTCGAGAGATAATTCATCCGAAGCTTTATAGTGCCGGTTCGTTATTGAGTGCATGTGACGTCACTCCCGGTTTGAATGAAAATGGCGAGAACATCGGAATGTGTGAAAAATCGCGACTTTGTTCTATTCGTTCTCGCTTATAACACCGTATTTGAAATGAAGTGAGGTGCGAAATAGTTTAGATATGCACTAAATTCGCTAAATAAAGTTGTTTTACGTTTTTTTTTAAATCGCGGCACGTGAACGGTATTTCCGCCACCTATTTTGGCTGTGACGTCACATGCACTCAACACGGGAGGCGGAAAACTACAACGAGCGAGGCACGGTATGGTATTGCGCAAGGGGGGGGGGGGGGGTTAGAGGGTTAGGGTTAGGGTTTGGGTTAGTGTTAGGGGTCGGGTTAGGGTTTGGGTTAGCCTAAACCCAACCCTAACCCTAACCCGACCCCTAACACTAACCCAAACCCTAACCCTTTTTTGGGGTTATCACCCCTGACCATGCCTCGCCCGTTGTAGTTTTCCGCCTCCCACTCAACACACACGCACTCAACGCTCATGACACGGAAGTTTGTCCATTGTTATTACGGATCGAAGCGTGAACACTTCGCGCTTTATGTCAAAATTGACACTCAATATCGCGCAATGTTAAAGGCTCTATAAAGGTCACAAATCCAATTATTATGCATATCAACTGGTCTAATTTTTACCGGATTTCAGTTACTCTTGCATAAAAACTGCTAATAACACAGCTTAGGTACAACGTTGTCAAGAATTATGGAAGATAAACCCGTTTCGTAATTGGAAGAAATGTTTACATTTTTGCAACTAACGTGATGTGTAGCCTCAGAGCGTTGACATATGCTTAAAATAGACTAAAGAAAATTCTATTTTAATTCTATTTTAACAACTTTTTACCAGCAGAAAGTAACTTATTAGATCACTGCAAACGTTTTAACCATTTAGAAGAGACCTACTTTGTGAGTGATACCGGAAAACGTTAAAAGTCATCGTTATATTTTTGGTGACCTGAGTCACTTTCACTTTCTCTTTCGCAAGTTAACAGCGATGTAAATAAACTGATTGTTTGTAAACACAATTGACTTGGAGGACACTTTAGTTTGAGCTCAAAACAAGTTGTATTGCTCATTTTTTTAATTATTATGTCCAATAGCATATATATATTGTTTTTTGATAACCTTTATAAATAAAATATGAAAAAAATATTTAAAAATCTGTAAATAATTACGTATCTTCACCTTTATAGAGCCTTTAATACAGTTCTTTTTATACAAGTTTTATTTAAAAAAAACGTGTGCTTTTACTGTATGTGTGTTTTGGGTTAATGAATAATAAATTTATTGCATGTTTCATTTGAAATACAGAGCAGATGCTTTCAGTGAGTTGTTCAAACACATGCACCGAGCAAACATTGTAACGCACCATGGCCCAAATAGTCGCGCATTTTTAATGATGAATTGATAACATATTGCAATTTCGCATTGTGATAGGACAAACGATTGTCATTACCACCATGCTTTGTATAGTATTTAGTACTGACCACAACTTTTACCGTTTGATGCTTTAGCCAGGTCATCCACCAAAAAATCTCCACAATTAACAAGTCGTTAAATCCATTAGCAAATTAATTCCTAAACTTAACAATCCAAACACTTATAGCGTCTGATGCAAAAAGTAAATAAAATAACATGTAGAAAATATAACAAAATTGGCCTATATTTCCATTTTATTATAGTTGAGATCATTATTCACCTTGGAATTGCACGGATAACTGCTTATACCACACTTACCGACTGGGTAAGGTAATGTTAGTGTGAGATGTTTTAGAGCACATGCATGTCTCAAAGAGGAGCAATCTAACTCCTTGAAGTTCATCACCAACAGCGTTACGTAAATGTGCCCAGAAACAGACGTACAGACAGACGGACGGACGGACCGACGGACGGACGGACAAAAACCCATAACAGAACAATGTGTTATTTTCCCTTTTAAAGCCGGATTTCAACGAAAAGGAGAACACTAAGTTGCATTTCACCTTAGTTGCCCGTTGTAAGCGCCCAATATATTTGAATTTGAACATTGCCCACCGGTAGGCCGGAAACTTTTCAAAATTGAAAACCTGCAATCTACAAACAGTTATCACATAAACATTAATAGGTACCGTAAATCAATGGACATTCTATTTGTGTGAGCATAGGGGATACTACTGTGTGTTTTGCAATGATTTGATTGCGTGTTGAGCATCAAACAATTTTATCTCTAATGAAAAGGCTTGCGAGATATAACAGTTTCACACTCAGCTTTCGATATCAATACAGTTTGTAGGTGCCCCTTTATATTTGGAAGATTGACAGCGCCAGACCGTTTGTGCTTAAAGGCTATGTTCTGATATTTAGTAATTACTACCGTATTGAAATGTTTGCACTATTATGCTTTAGATCATATAAGTATTGTTGTTCCATTCGTGATATTGTTTTGACCAATATATTTTTAAAGTTAAATTGTTGTCGAAATTTACCTTTAAAATGTAAAAGTATAAAGCTTTAAACAAGCCGTCGTTCCAGCAGGGCAATGGTGACCCAACCAAAATACACTGTATAACATCCCGCAATGTATCAAGGTCAATTTGCGGTCAGTAAAAGAATCGTCATATCAACGCTATCGCATAAATTATGTGCACTTGAATTTTATTTTGACCAGAAATATATTAAATGAAGATATTCGGCGACATTATAATGGTATGTCAATAATGATTCTTATCGTGTTTTCAACAATCCCATGATAAGTACTTGTTTTGATAAATTAAAAAAGAATTATTCCACCATATTGACCAATGTGTAATGCACGATACTATTAACAATCGAATCAAATAACAATCTCCGACATACCACTTAAATCGGTCTGTTCGAAGAAAGAGCGTACAAATATTTCAACTATATACGGGATATTTCGTGTGTGGTCGGTTGACTTATATGTTTTCATTTCATTTCCATTCTTCGTGTGTAGTTCTGTTCTGTATCTATAGATATATGATAAGTAATATATAACTACGCGAAATAAGCCCGAAATCTGGCGCAAAACATTGTACTGGTTTTACATCTGATGCAGCTAAGAACTACGCAGAAATTGTTAATGGTTAACTTTCATCACATTGATATTACTCTTTATCTTTCATCAACACCAATCACATTAAACGCCGTATATCTTTTTTAACGATATTTTGTTTCCATTTAGATTATAGCGTGAGATACGCGATCCACTTTAATATATAATAAATTAAATTTATCCACAATTGATCCACAATTGTTTAATAAAATCTCATTAAAATGGCCACTCAAAGAATACTGTATTTTTACGGTGTAAAACTGACACGACGAATGACCGCTCAGTGTTTTAGTCACAGCATTACTAAACACAGGGAGAAAGGGAACCCGACTAGCTTAGCTAACGTTCCAATCCTATAAACTTAAGATGCTGATAACTTATGTTGTAAAACACAGTCTGGAATAAATATGTTTACACCAACAAAGTAATGCGCACTCGCAGACAGACATTTGAAGCCACTTTAGAATTCGACATGCTACTGTATCTTTTCGCGCTAAATTACGGCTCCTTTAACATAACAAAGATCTATAAATACAAGTTTATTGATAGATCTTTGAACACAGTCAGTAGTGAGTGGCAAAGAAGAAAAGAAAATATGTTAATGATTTGTGTATTTATTAAACGAGCGTACTTTCTGTTCAAGGTGTATTTTAGTGCAACCTTCGCGTTTTCATTGAATATCACCATTTTTATCAGTTGTATTTAACCTTTCAGATTTGTAAGGGTGATCACATTGTGTCACACCGGTCTTACTGACCTGTGTGAATGCGCGCTAAGGATTGTGGGAAACGGACTTTTTTCCATCATGGCGTTGGTAAACATAATAAACACGGAAGTGAAAAATGGTAATTAATTATTATCAAAAACAGGCCCCATCAAACCGGGCCAGCTGTAATATATACATGGATGCAGTTTGTGCTTCAAAAGGAGCCACTTTTTATGTCAGTCTATTGTTTGTAAGAATCACTAAACACGTAACTTAGACTAACTAAACATGTTGCAAGACTGTATCTTCGAAATAGTAAATAAATCAAAATCATAAATAAATATTTATAATTAAATACCTGCTAAAATTTGAGAACGTAAACAATTTAAAATAAACGCTGTGAACATTACAAGGAATCTTACATGTAGGCCTCATGTGTGAGAGGATTAATCAGGGATAAAATAAATGGAGTTCAAAGGATCTAACATTTTGAGGAGGACGTCATGGTATCTTGGACATTTGGCACTTTCATATATTTATTTAGTAGATACTGAAAATGCTGAATGTGCTAATTGCAACATCAAAGACGAGCAGGTGAGATTTTTACAGCTTTATTTTTCTTGACAATGACATAATGTATGTTTTCCATTTAATTTATATGGCGCTCTAGTCTTATTTATAAGACGCGCAAAGAATTTAGAGATACTTTTTATATGGGCTAAATTCTTTGCTACAAACATTACCCATATAAAAAGTAGCTTAATATTTAAGAGCGTCAAAAAATTGGACTAATGGCGCTCAATTTTAGCTCGGCTGTTTTCGGGGAAAACCCTAGGTATTGTCATAGACAGCTCGTCGTCAGACGTCCGCGTCGTGCTAAAACCTTTACATAGGCTCAAAAATCAAAGTGCTTCCACCTAAAACATTGAAACCTCACATGTATATGCACCTTGATGATTTCTACACACCACACCCATTTTGGGGTCACTCTGTCAAAGGTCAAGGTCACTAACCTCTAAAAATTCTTTTAATAAATTTCATTTATTCAAAACTGCACCGCAGCCTAGCTTGGCACCCATAATGTGGTGCTCTTGTTTATATATAATTTTAAAAATGTATTAATAACCAGAATAGTTGATGCATGTATAAATAAAAAGATACAGCCATGAACAGTGTGTTTTAATTTTTAATAAATATGCTTTGATTGCGTATATGCAAAACAATGAAGTCCATATATTGTTAACTGATTTTTAAAATGTTGAATGTCACACATTACGTACCAGTCCGTTTATGTACCGACACTTTATGTACCACTATCTGACACTTTATGTACCATAGTTATAATATAAAGAGATAACTAATTTAATATGAATGTGTGTTATTGATGAAATGTATTTTGTGTGATAGTATTTATGAATTTAGACTTATAGATCTATATTGGCCATAGATTTTATATTTTGTCAGATTGTCTAAGTGTCACTGAGTGTCTTAGTTTAATTTATTAGCCCAAGTACATGTAGTACTTAATAAATGATTTATTAGTCTTACCTGAAATTGAAGTAAATTATAAAAATTCATTTGTCTCTTATCTTTTCCTGACTAAGGATTATAAAGTCTAAAATGTTTGTATTATATTGTATAATTGAAATGTGATACTTTGAAGAGAAGAGAGAATGACCTTAATGTTCAAACTGTAAAAAAATCAAATTATTTCCTTCTTTAGACTTTAATCATGTTTAGAGAATGACCTTAATTCATTAGGACTGCTATGAATGAATGGAAATAACACCTATATTTTATGTAGGTGGTACGTAAAGTTTCAAAGTGCGGGTAGTACATAAAAGGTCTGGTACATGTACATAAGGTGTTACACCCTAAAATGTTCATGGTATCAGTGTTTCAATAATGTAGTGTTTCTTATTATGTATTGCTTAGGTTGTTTTGTTTCAAATTTCAAATTTGCATTTATTTTAAAGCATTTTCATTCATTTTGTGTATTCCATGTTTTGTGTAATAAGGTGAATTATGTTGTACATGGCATCAAATATTAATTCATGGTCGCTATGGTGTAGAGAATGATGTCCGCTGGGTAGTAGACTAGTAGTAGTAGACTAGTAGTAGTAGAAGTAAGATCAGTAGTAGTAGTCGTAGTTGTTGTTCTTGTTGTAGTAGTAGATAATTAATTAATTAGTAGTAGTAGTAGTAGTAAGAGTTGTAATGGTTGTGTTTGTATTTGTATTGAATTCTGATAATACAACACAATGATGCTGCTGCTAACGATGATGATGATGATGAATATGATAATGCTGCTGCTGATTGTGATGAGGATTATATGATGGGACTTTGGTATTATAAAATTTGTGAGGTTCAAACACAAAACCTGTTGGTTAATAAAACTTCTCATTTTATGACAAAAGAGCTAGATTGTAGAGTAAAAAATAAGTATAAAATTCCCTAATAGGAAAGCTACCATTAAAGGACCATGACTTGTGGGCTTCAACAAAAGCAATTCATGAAACAGTTATATCTCTTTCAAATGCATTCAATATTGCTGTTCCAATTGATATGCTCAGAAATGCTTCTGGATGGGCATACACCACTAAGTACTTTCCTTCAGTTATTTCTTCTAAAGACACATTAACAACACTGTCGCCCTTAGCAGGAATTCCGGACGCCCGCCCTAAGATGTTCCCTCCCCAGACATTTCCCCCATTTTAGTTTTAGTGCTTACATTACCCCCCCCCCACCCCACAATAAATTTATAATGGTTTGGTTGAAGTATAATCTTGATTTATTATCAAAATGATTATTTTGCTTATGTAATCTTATGTAATAAACTTTTTATATGAAGCAGCTTGTTTGTTGTTTTCTTTGGATTAATCATTCATTATTTTTGTTAAACTGTTTAAGGAGTGCATGTAAATCATTAGAAAGACGTGCATGTTGGTGTACTAGAGGAATACTAGAGGAATACATGGGATATTCTCAAAATCTTACACATGTTGTTTTTAATATAATTAAATAGGATCAATTGATGAATTAATTCAGTTTGAGTCAACTTGGGCTGGGTTGTAAAACTATAGTTTTTTGTTGTTTTTAATCCAATTAAATAGGGTACTATGTAACTGTCAAAGAAAATATGCATTCATACGCATATAAGCCAAGTTTTGGATGTCACTGATATTTTCAATTTTACTAGTACCTAATTAAGACTAATTAAAACAGAATTGGACTTTCCTTGCAAAGTATTTATTATTAATAATATAATAAGCTAATGTAATCAAAACATATTGATATTTTAATAATTTAACTCAATTATATTAATAATATTTAAATTTGCCCCAAAAAACTAGGGCAGGTAGATAGGAAGGATTTTTTTTTTGGAAAACCAGCAGTGTTGTCAGTGTAAAATATTTGTAAAGCTTCTTCAATTTCAGTTTTACATTTTATGACCTGCAACATATTCTATGCTACTTGATTTTACTATGGTAAGTCATTAAAGTGTTATTTATTTTTCAACTATGTAATGTGCTAATCTCATAAAATGAATTACTACCCCATTTAAAGATGACACCTAATCTAAATTCATTAATACAATAGTTATAATTGTTTTATTGTAACATACTATTCCACTAAAAAATGACCATCATAGAACATCAATGCTGTGCGTTTACTAAAATTTTCATTGATCTCAATTATTTAAAGAAAAAAATCTATCAGGCACTTATAAAAAAATATATAATTAGGGTGTAAAATTTAACAAACTGAACAAGTCAATTTGAACTTCTCTTGCAATTCAAATGGAGCCACTTGAAATACCAAATTGTTCCCATACTAGTCGGCAATATAGCTATGACATTGTGTCTATTCATAACATGCATCAGATACACCTTCTGAAACTTTTTAAGCGGTTTTGAAAACGCTATTTCATTGCAAACTTTCGTCAATAAAGGATACATGTTGTTATACAACCGAAAGTGAAAGTACAGTTTTAAAAAAATGAATAAAGAGCGAAACTGTTGAAAACTTCCGAAAATTTTAATTGATACTTACATAAGACCGTAAGACTGAACAAAATTATACTTAAATTTTAAATCATAACATGAAAGTTTACTTATAAAGCAAATTCTTCATTCATCCGCGGACTTCTTTGTGTCGTAGTCATAAATGCCTCCAAATGGAGGTGCGTGATGCGTCTAAGTATAGAGGTGATAATAACGTAGTGACGTCACCATCTATGTATAGAATGAGGGTGATCACTGTTTAACCGGAAGTAAACAAAGAACTAATTTTACCTGTCGTAAATAAAACCGAAAGTAGAATTTTACCTGTCAGTGATTTTTCTTGAAAGCCATCATTTAAGGTAAGTTATGATCTAGCGCTGATTTGACGATAAATGGATTACTTTTACATGATTGTGTAAAACTTATTTTGAATTATCGAAGTTTAATGTATTTTTCGTATATTAACTATCAAATCAAAGGTGTTGACCCGGGGTGTTGGGCGCGTTTCTAATTGAATACTATATGATATAAGATTTTTTCGTCAAAGTAATGAAAAATGTTGTGTTATGACATATTTATAGCGTTTTAGTGACTTGGCCACGTGCGTACCAACTATTGTTATTACAGTGAAAAAAACACGAGACAGAGAGGTTATGAGATCTTGGCGCTCTAGGATCGTGGGAGCTGTGTTCCTTGTAGTAATGGCAGGAGTCGTGTTCCTGTACCAGACCATGCCTAAACCAGAACTGAATCGCGCCTTCCGGCCGAGAAACACAAATAAGTCTTTACTCGCCAAAGGTTTGTGTTTTACAACTGACTTATTGAAACGCATTCTTAACTATGGGATAATTATTCGTTGTAAGGTAGCAAAAAAGCCTTTATGGCTATCTAATTTTATTTAATATTTATTACATGTATATACCTCTGTTTATTATGTTAAAAGAGTCCTTCCAGCTTGAACATGCGATACAATTTTGTAGTAGTATGTAGTATTAAAATCGTTTGGTATGAAATGTATATTAATCTCTGTATGCAATAGCACTATTGATAGCAGTACTGTTAATATGTATAATTCTCATTGAAGAATTGAGTTTATTTATACAATAGTTCAAAACCCAATTGAGACCTGTTTCCAACCAATATTGTTTTGGCCTTGTATTAAATATATTGGCCGCGCTCTTTGAAAACGGGGCTTTATGAATGCGCGCAAAGTGTCGTCCAACACTGTGCAGTCTTCACAGGCTTATCAGTGACGACACTTTTCTTTAAGTTTGGATTTTTTTTAAAAGAGACGTCCTTTAAACGAAAGATTACATAAAAGCAGAACGTGTCGACCGTTTAAAGTGCAGACTGCACTGGCTAATCTTGCACTGACGACACTTTACGCGCATGCATCAAATCCGGTTATCTCAGAACGAGGCTAATATACGAGGGTTTATAGTTTTCCGCATAGCTGACCTATAAACAATGACAAACAGTTATTATGCCCCCCTTCGAAGAAGAGGGGGGTATATTGTTTTGCACATGTCGGTCGGTCGGTCTGTCGGTCCGTCAGCCCGTCCACCAGATGGTTTCCGGATTATAACTCAAGCACGCTTAGGCCTAGGATCATGAAACTTCATAGGTAGATTGATCATGAGTGGCAGATGACCCCTATTATTTTCAGGTCACTAGGTCAAAGGTCAAGGTCACAGTGACTCGAAATAGTAAAATGGTTTCCGGATAATAACTCAAGAATGCTTAGGCCTAGGATCATGAAACTTCAAAGGTACATTGATCATGACTGGCAGATGACCCCTATTGATTTTTAGGTCACTAGGTCAAAGATCAAGGCCATAGTGACTCGAAATAGTAAAATGGTTTCCGGACGATAACTCAAGAATGCTTATGCCAAGGATCATGAAACTTCATAGGTACATTGATCATGACTGGCAGATGACCCCTATTGATTTTCAGGTCACTAGGTCAAAGGTAAAGGTCACAGTGACTCAAAAAAGTAAAATGGTTTCCGGATTATAACTCAAGAATGCTTACGCCTAGGATCATGAAACTTCATAGGTACATTGATCACGACTGGCAGATGACCCCTTATGATTTTCAGATCACTAGGTCAAAGGTCAAGGTCACAGTGATTCGAAAAAGTAAAAAGGTTTCCGGATGATAACTCAAGAATGCTAACACCTAGGATCATGAAACTTCATAGTTACATTGATAATGACTGGCAGATGACCCATATTTATTTTGAGGTCACTAGGTCAAAGGTCAAAGTCACAATGACTCGAAATAGTAAAATGGTTTCTGGATGATAACTCAAAAATGCTAACGCCTAGGATCATAGAACTTCATAGGTACATTGATCATGACTGGCAGATGACCCCTATAAATTTTCAGGTCACTAGGTCAAAGGTCAAGGTCACAGTGACTCGAAACAGTTAAATGGTTTCCTGATGATAACTCAAGAAAAATTAGGCCTAGGATCATGAAACTTCATAGGTAAGTTGATCATGACTGGCAGATGACCCCTATTGATTTTCGGGTCACTAGGTCTAAGATCAAGGTCCAAGTGACAAAAAACTTATTCACACAATGGCTTCCACTACAACTGACAGCCCATATGGGGGGCATGCATGTTTTACAAACAGCCCTTGTTTATTTTATTAACACCCTGTTGTAAGTATTACTTTATGGTAAGAAAAATCGTACATTGAGTTACACTATTAGTTAATTGTACATCTTTGCGTTAAACTAAATGAATGCATGTTATTTAATTTAATAAGAGTATTGGGATTTATTGATATGCTACGATGGCATGTTATGAATTTGTAAACATATTTTTCCTTTTGCAGTAATACACAAGGATCAGTATGAAATAACGACACAAATGCTTGTCAAAAATAAGGAGAAACCCGGAAAAGCCGTGACGCATTTGTTCCGCAAAACAGACTTGCCTCAAAGACCACTTTTTAACATCGGTCAAATTCCAGCACATTCAGAATCTTTCGATGACGCTACTCCTGAAAAAACGGACAAGTCCGAATCTGGAAGAAGGGATGATACAATATCCAAGCTAAGAAATCTTGCCACGAGTGACTCATTTCCATCTGGGCGATCTTTGAGTCCGCGCATGCGCATTCTTTGTCTGATTCTGACTTCCGTTTCCGTTGATGGTATCACGAAAATGACTGCTGTGAACGAGACATGGAGTCTTCGATGTGACCGGCGACTCTTCTTGTATTGTAAGAAAATGATGCTTTTTATTGAAAACATCATATAGTTGTTCATTCGAATATTTATAATTGAGGACGCATTCTATGACCATATTGGTTAAGCGTTTAGAGGGACAGAAAGTATTTTTTTCTAAGACCGACTCTTTTTTATCTTTGATGCCTTTTCTGGTACTCAGGTTTTGAATGCTTTTTGTTCGATCGTTTACAATGGCGTAAATACTTGTAGGCATGGTTGGCACGGGTCTACATTATTATTATTTTAGTTTAAATACGCTATACAACCACACTATACACTTCTCAATATATATTTTATATGTTAAACACTATCAGTCAAATCATGCAGCCCGTGTTTTTGATTTGAAATAGAGATAACATATAAGAGATTCGACTTTCATATTCACAAAAATTCATCAGTATGCATCCAATTTGCAGCATAATTAAATTTCTATTTGTATACTTGTTTGATACGAAATATTATTTCCTGCTTCTTCCTGTATGTATTTCCAGCTAACTCGTCCGAGGCTCCTCATTCCCAGTATACTCTTCAACTTCCGGTTCACGAGGGGCGTTCCCACTTGACCGCCAAAATTAGGCTTGCACTATTTATAGCTTACAACACATTCGGCGACGCATTTGATTGGATACTGAAAGCTGACGATGATACCTACGTCATAATGGAGAACTTACGTCATCTTCTGGCTAAGGAAGACCCCACACAGCCTGTGTATATGGGTTTCCAAATGAAGGTAATACCCTTTTGAAAACATGTATAGTCTAACAATTCTGAATGACGTACGCACAGCATAATGCCGTGATGTCCGACTTTCGACCGTTAAATGCCGCATTTGATACCATCAAAGAGAGCAATCTGAAGAACTAGGCAAAAACGTCAAGTAGTTGTTAATAATAGTAAATATGATGTTGTATGCATTAATCTTCGATAAAATCAAGCTTGTATTATGGGTTTACTATTAAAGGCTCTATAAAGGTGACGATCCGTAATAATTTACCGATTTTTAAATATTTTTTCCATATTTTATTTATAAAGGTTATCAAAAAACAATATTTATATATATATGCTATTGCACATTACCATAAAAATATGAGCAATACAACTTGTTTTGAGCTCAAAATACAGTGTCCTCCAAGTCAATCGTGTTTATAAACAATCAGTTTATTTACATCGCTGTTTATTTGGGAAAGTGAAAGTGACTCAGGTCATCAAAAATGTTTCGTTGATTTTCATCGTTTTCCGGTATCACTCACAAAGTAGGTCTTTTCTAAATGGTTAAAACGTTTGTAGTGATCTAATAAGTTACTTTCTGCTGGTAAAAAGTTATTTAAAATATAATTAAATTTGAATGTTCTTTCGGCTATTTTTAGCATACGTCACCGCTTTGGGGCTACACATCACATTAGTTGCAAAGTTGTAAACATTTCTTCCAATTATGAAACGGGTATATCTTCCATAATTCTTGACAACGGTGCACCTAAGCTGTGTTATTAGCATTTCTTATGCAAGAGTAACTGAAATCCGGTAAAAAATATACCAGTTTATATGCATAATAATTGGATTTGTCACCTTTATAGGGCCTTTAAAAGGCGTCAGAGTTCAGAATCAACGGGGTATTCAGAGGTTTTCACACGGGCTAGACAGAATGTAATCACATGGTTTATAATTTTATTTTTGCAAATATCTCAAGTTATCGAAATACATTATCAAACATCTTTAGTGCATAAAAGACAGTTTTTCTTGCAGATTGTGCCGATGTGAAAAAGGATCTTTTCACGGTTTGGTAAATTGACAAAATTGAAAAAAGTTGTTTCAGATTCGCAAATTTACGTTTTAGTTATGATATTTGTGAGGAAATAGTATTACTGAATATTAACCATAGTCCAATATAGCCGTTATATGTATCTTTTGACGATTTGAAAACATAAAAATTATAAAGCGTTGCAACGCGAAACGATTGAGTAATTTGGAGAGTTCTGTTGTTGTCGTTTTAATTTACGAAACTACGAAGATTGCTTATATAATGTATAAAATACTTAAAGTGTGCATACCCGGCTAATGCGTTTTTACTTCAGACTAACTCCAGGACTCCGGAGGTCACTGGTTCGAGCCCTGGTACCGGCTACTTTTTTTCCTTTTTTAAATATTATTCTTGATTTTTTACTTGAGCTTTTAAGATCCAATGTTTACATTTATGAATATAAAGCATTTAATGACATACTTCAAAATATGCCAAAATCTGTGAAAAGGCCCCTTTAAGGTATCTGCCATTAATCTATGGAATTTGTTACCTATTGATATACGAAACATAAACACCATTTCGAAATTTAAAACTTCATTGAAACAATGATTTAATTCAGGCGAAGATAATCCGCAATACTTTTACACTGGGGATAGACACTCATCAATTCTACATGCCCGTTTAAGAAATAATAACAGCAACCTTAACTCGGACTTATTTATTAATCATTTAAAAAAACATCCCCTATGTGCGTGCGGAAATGATTGTGAGATACTCCTTTATGGCAAGCCTTTACTAAATAATGAAAACAACACCATCATTTTTAACGAAGTTAAAAAATATATAATTACGACAAAGCGATTCATTACTTAGCTAACATTTTTTCCATTTTGCTGGACAGGACTTATTATATCTTAATTACTATCATTATTAATATCCTTGATTGTATACGATATCTGTATATTTTCTATAAAATCATTTTTTTACCTCATCTATTTTTTGAAAAAAAATTATGAGCTATTGTCATCACCTTGGCGTCGGCGTCCGGTTAAGTTTTGCGTTTTGGTCCACTTTTCTCAGAAAGTATCAATGCTATTGCATTCAAACTTGGTACACTTACTTAAAATCATGAGGGGACTGGGCAGGCAAAGTTAGATAACTCTGGCGTGCATTTTGACAGAATTATGTGCCCTTTTTTATACTTAGAAAATTGAAAATTTTGGTTAAGTTTTGTGTTTAGGTCCATTATATTCCTTAATTATCAAAGCTATTGCTTTCATACTTGCAACACTTACTAACTATCATAAGGGGACTGTGCAGGCAAAGTTATGTAACTCTGACTGGCATTTGGACGGAATTATGGGCCCTTTATACTTAGAAAATTGAAAATATTGTTAAGTTTTGTGTTTTGGTCCACTTTACCCCCAAAGTATCATAGATATTGCTTTCATACTCGGAACACTCGCAAACTATCATAAGGGTACAGTAAAAGGACAAGTTTCATAACTCTGGTTGTCATTTTTACGGAATTATGGCCCTTTTTTGACTTAGTAACTTTGAATTTATGGTTAAATTTTGTGTTTCGATCCACTTTACTTCTTAAGTATCAAGGCTATTGCTTTCAAACTTCAAATACTTTCATGCTATCATGAGGTTACTGCACCTGGCAAGTTGAATTTTACCTTGACCTTTGAATGACCTTGACTCTCAAGGTCAAATTATTAAATTTTGCTAAAATTGCCATAACTTCTTTATTTATGATTAGATTTGATACTTTGACAAAACTACTCTTACCTGACATACCACAATAGACTCCACCCAAACCATCCCCCGTGCCCACCCCCTCCCCCCCCCCCGAATCCCCCCCTAATATTTTTTTTTAAGATCATCTCACAAATGACCACCACACCCTCACACTATACCCCCCCCACCCCACCCCACCCCCAATTTTTTTTTTTGGAGACGGTTAAAAAACACAAATATTTATTTTTATTATTTTATGTTTGAAATACCGTCCAACCATCGCACCCAAGAATCCCCCCCCACTCCCCCACCTCTCCCCACCCGAATCCCCCCCCCCCCCCAATTTTTTTTTCAAGATCGTCTTGAAAATGACCACCACACCCTCACACTATACCCCCTCCCACCCCCCTACCCCCCCCCCCTTTTTTTTGATACGGTTAAAAAACACAAATATTTATTTTTATTAGTTTATGTTTGAAATACCGTCCAACCATCGCACAATCCCTCCCTCCCCCACCCCCCGAATTTTTTTTAGCATTTTTTTTCGCATTTTTGGAAGATAATGTAATAAATGTCCACACCCCCACACTATACACCCCTCTTCACTCCACCCCTCCCTTCTTTGTGATTGAGAATGAGAGTCCCTTCACCTTTAAAAAGAAAAGTAGATGAGCGGTCTGCACCCGCAAGGCGGTGTTCTTGTGTTTTTTTTAAGATCATCTCACAAATGACCACCACACCCTCACACTATACCCCCCACCCCACCCCCCCCAATTTTTTTTAAACGGTTAAAAAACACCAATATTTATTTTTATTATTTTATGTTTGAAATACCGTCCTTCATACCATCGCACCCAAGAATCCCCCACCACCCCCCACCTCCCCCCCGAATTTTATAAAAAAAAATAGCATTTTTTTGTTTCGCATTTTTGGAAGATAATGTAATAAATGTCCACGCCCTCACACTATACACCCCTCTTCACTCCACCCCTCCCTCCTTTGTGATTGAAAATGAGAGTCCTTTCACCTTTAAAAAGAACATAGATGAGCGGTCTGCACCCGCAAGGCGGTGCTCTTGTTTAATTATTATTATTACCATAAGTATAACTATTCTTGGTAACTACTGTTATTATTAGTACCGTAGTACTGTTGTCATCATATAATACACATAATTATTGAGAGTTATGTTCTCAATTGTATACTGTGTAAATGACATGATTAATATTTTATGTAATACCCCCGTCACACCGGACTGGCGTCCTTACTGCGTCTTTACGGCGACCGAGGTCGCAGTGAGGACGCCATAGACGCCGGAGGGACGCAGTAAGGACGCAAGAGGACGCCGAAAATTGCTCAGGACGCGAGCCCACGGCCACCACTTTTAACATGTTCAAAGTAGTCGCCGAAGTCCGGCGTTTTACGGCGTTCTGTAAAGGACATCGTAGGGACGCCGAAAAGACGCAGCAGTCTCCTACCACGTAGTATTGACGTGGTAGGGTCGCTGTAAGGTCGCCAAGGACGTCGTGTGGTCGCCGCTCAAACCCACAGAAATTATTATTGACTGCAAGGCGACCGTACGACGACCTTATTGCGACATTAGTACGTTCTTTGTACGTCTGTTGCGTCCTCAGAACGACTATGGTCGCAATAAGAACGCCAATGACGCCACTCAGACGCTGTATGGTCGGCTTTGGTCGCCGTTAGGACGCAGTACGAACGTGGTAAGGTCGCCAGGGACGTATTAAGGACGCCGTGAGAACGCGCAGAACGCCATAAACCAGGACGCTGGTGTGACGGGAAAGTGAAAAACAGCATTTTTACCAAAAAGTCATTGGCGTCCTTACTACGACAATAAGAAATTTCCAGAAATACAGTCTTAGGTCGCCGTTAGGACCCAGTCCGGTGTGACGGGCGTATAAGTCTGTCACCATTACAACATGTTAAAACTATCGCACGGGAAGGACTCCCGATTATGTTGAAGAACTTCAGGTCTAACCCTTTTTCCATTATGTATATATGGACCAATGTATATATTTGTACAATGTCATTATTTGGAAATAAAATATGTTTAAAGTAAACTCTTAACGTATAAGAATAAATCATTGAATACGTCGAAAATCGGTGACAAAATTTCACGTTCCGTGAAGCATAACCGTGCAATACACAAAATCGAATTTTGAACAACAAAACAGGCTTACTTAATATATTATTTCTAATGTTTTTCACATTTTCATAAGCAGCATAAAACTCGGCCATTTATGCCATATTTGAAAATCTTGAAAATTTGTTTTCAAAAGTTATTTTTAATAAAGCACCAGTAAAGGCAGTAACCGTCGTGTGAAAGTCCATTAGAGTAAAAAGGGGAAACCCGACAAAGTCACGTGATCCTGCATCCTGGCGTTCATATGTCGGTAAAATCTTGAAAATTATTTCATTTTAAGGAGTCTATATCTTGATATAAACAACAATGTTTTACAAATGTGAATCAGTATTCTTGTAAATCATGTATCATGTGTACATGATATGAGCTATAATATACATGTATATCTTGAACAGTCCCGAAGTACCCATTACGCAGAGTTGACTTAACGGCCCCGCGATTTTAGGGATCCCATAAGGCCGTGACTAAAGCATTTGTTTATTTTTTTACTTAGCCTAATCTAATGACTTTACAAAGACAAGTATGTTGCATCAATGTTTTCTTCCGATTAAAGGCTTTTCATTTTATTACCAAGTGACAATACTTTATCATTTGCAAAACGGTTTGTTCTGCTGATGATTTAGTTTTCAAGATGATCATTTTGGGGCTCAGACTTTCTCTGATTAATGCCCCATAATCGAGTGAAATCGACTGGGCAATGGCGTTCAAGTAGGCACTTGACCGACTTGGGGCCTCGGGCGCGGGCAACAAAAGTTTGAATGCCTGGGCCTCCACGGAGCTTAATCCGGCACTGATCTGGCACGAGGGTGTTTGTACATTGAAAATACGCAAACGACAAGCATATATGTTTTTTGTGTCGTGCATTAATGAATATTACATATTGCAGCCACACAACGCGCGCGGATACATGAGCGGAGGTGCTGGTTACGTCATCAGTTCTCGTGCCCTTCATGACCTAGTTACCACCGGTTTCCAAAGTGACGCTTGTGCCAAGGACGGGCCTAATGAAGACGTGGATATCGGGAAATGCTTGGAGGTAAAATTAGAGCCGCAGTCCAGACACACCTGTAGTCGTATATAAGCAGCGGTCTGGAAAAATTGCGCTTAATCACGGCCGACACTTTCCGCCTTATAGAGAATACTATGTTAGTGTGATTGTGTACGTAAATTTATCCCACGAGTGAAGAAAGGTTTACATGGCGAGGCTTGCCGAGCCTTGTAAGCCTTTCTGACACGAGTGGGATAAATTTAAGTACACAATCACACAATCATAGTATTCTATTTATCCTACAATATTGTTTTATTTAATTTATTCCTTAAATAAAAGCAAAAACACATTAAATTAACTGAATCTTACATTGCACATTGCTTAATAATATTTATTGTGATCTTTCCTGTTTACGGAAATCGAAATAGTCCTTAAGAATTCCACGCAAAAGAAAAGTAACGAGACAAAATATCGCTAAACGCCTCGATTCAAATTTAATCAGCGTTCCAAATGTAGCACACTCAAGTAGAACACAGACGGTTGTGATCAAACTACAATTCTTGTTTCACCACTGTAAAAAACCAAAAAACAAACATGGCTCTCGCCATTTTGAAATTTACATAATGTGTAGACACATACCGTGGCTACGTGAAGCATGATTCAGCATTTATTCCCGCCGATATTGTTAATTTTAGTCTTTAAACAACTTTATACTTACTTACATAAAAGTATTGTTCTACTCACCGAAGTTGTATAATAACCACGTCCATGTTTATTTTCGTAATGTTTAATTTGCTTCCATGACGAGTTAAAATTCTAGACAAATTTCTTCATCGCCATCCATCTTTTCCATTTTAAAGCACTGGATGTAAGCAGGCAATTCTTTGTGGATAGACATTATTTGATCGACTGACAAAGAAACGACTAAACCATCAAAGAAATTACCATTTTAATTCGACATCGATTTCCTTCGAAAAGTTAAAGAACAATTCACTGACACTTTTCTTAAATTTAATCCATCAATTTTTCAACAAAACATCGCGTTATTCGAGTACATTCGAAATTTTAACTAAATCGAAAATGCAGTTTCATTCCAGTTTTATATCCAAACACTGTGTTTTTCACATTCATAATATTATAATAATCCATCGTAATCACACACACTCGTAAACTCGTTAAACGACTGCGTACCCAATGACCTAAATGACGCAATCAGGGTGAAAGGCAAAAAAAACTAGTCCTTACGTAATGTTCTTAAAATAAGTTTGGAAGAAACCTGATCTAAAAATAACCATGGAGAAAACCTTATCTTTTCTTTATGAGTCGTTTTTGTTCTATAAAATCATTTAGCTGTAGGATAAAACTGTTTTTCCTTTAAAAAAGACTTCTTATAAACGAAAAGTAACATAAAAGCGGATTTCACATGCTTATCTGGGAAGACATTTTACGCGGATGCATTACACCCCGTATTCCGAGAGCGATTCATGTATTATCCTTTAAAAGATTCACAATCGTCAGATTTTTTAAAGCAAGTTTACGCTTTTCAGAACTTAAAATTTAAATGAATTTTTGTTTTTCTCCATATAATTTATCCTTATATGGCACTGGAACGTTAAATAGTCTGCCCTTACATTTAAAGAGTCGTAGAGTGGTAACTCTAATAATTAAATATTTAGTAAATATAAAGTAACTATTCTTTTTGCACCGATAATATTCAAACAAAGTTGTCATATAGATCAAACGGTAACGTAAAGTTATAACGTTTTCTTCAAATGATTACAGCCGTAGTGACAAAGCCTGTAATTTCCCACCTTCACCTTACAGGGAGGCGGAAAACTACAACGGGCGAGGCATGGTCAGGGGTGATAACCCCAAAAAAGGGTTAGGGTAAGGGGTCGGGTTAGGGTTAGGGTTGGGTTTAGGCTAACCCAAACCCTAACCCGACCCCTAACACTAACCCTTACCCTAACCCTCTAACCCCCCCTTGCGCAATACCATACCATGCCTCGCCCGTTGTAGTTTTCCGCCTCCATCACCTTACAGGTGTCAGGCGTTCCCATCCGGAGTTCACTCGACCTTGACGGCAAGGAGATGTTCCATCCGGAAAGCATCTACAAACATCTAAAAGACACGGGTTCCTGGCTGCAGGAGTATGCATGGAACCAACACATCACTGTAAGGATTTTTTATATGAGGACTGCCCTAGTAAAACAGGTCCTAGTGTGTGTTAAGTGTCATCCCAGATTAGCCTGTCGAGTCCGCACGGGCTTATCAAGGACATTTTCCGCATTTGTTGCAATTGTTTGTTTACAGGAAGTCCCTTTTTAGCTAAAATCCAGCTTATGCGGAAAGTGTCGACCCTTATAAGCCTGTGCGAACTGCACAGGCTAATCTGGAACGGCACATTACGCACATGCATTAAGTCCCGTTATATTATCCATAGACCTCCGTTTTCCTGAAGCGATGCTCATATGTACATTTTATTATTAGATGTACAAACTGCCAATCAAATTGAATGTATTCTACATTTTTTAGCTCGACTGCTGTCGGAGAAAACCCGAGGTATATTCATAGCCAGCTCGTCGTCCGCCGTCCGGCGTCTGACGTCCGCGTCATGCTTAAACCTTAAAATTGGCTCTAAAATCAAAGTGCTTCCACCTACATCTTTGAAACTTCATATGAAGCTGCACTTTGAGGGGTTCTACACGCTACATCCATTTTTGTGTCAATAGGTGAAAGGCCAAGGTGACTTCTTATATAAAACTTTTTTAACACAGGATCTTAAATCAAGGTGATTCCACCTACAAATTTGAAACTTTATGTGTAGATGCACCTTTATGAGTTCTACACGCCACATCCATTTTTAGGTCACTAAGTCAAGGTCAAGGTCACTGTGACCTCTATTATTATAAAACTTTAACAATGGCTCTAAAATCAAAGTGTTTTTCTTCTGACAAGCTTTCATTTACAAAACTGCACCCACAGCCGAGCGTTGGCACCCGCTATGCGGTGCTCTTGTTTGTTCGTCTGGTGCGGTTAAATATTTGTATGTATTTGTTGCTATAACCATTGTTATGGTGGTTACCTTATTTGTCTGCTTTTTCTTCGAAGGGTAAAGACTGCTGTAGTCCGTACTCCGTGAGCTTCCACAAAGTGCAGCCCAGGGATATGTACATTATCGACTATCTCCTGTACAATATTCGCGTCTTCAACGAAACAAACCCACAGAGGTGACGTTAACTTGCAATCATCCAGAATGACGTCACGATAATCCGAAAGACATTATAACAAGTGATGCCGCATCCAGAGCAAAACACGGTCGAACAGTCAGTAGCGGTGAACAAACATTTATGTATTAGGGGGATAACAAATACTCAGCCAGTGACGTCACACAAATCGCGAAAATATGTAACAAAAAGATCTACAGTGGAATCAAAAGTGGTGACGTGCGCTACGCGGTTTTAAGGGTTGTCAAAATACAAATATGTGTTCAACAATAGAAGGACAGGAGTTCTAAGTGTTACCAAATAAAAGCGCCATTTAAAGAAATATAAGCTACATGTAAACTACATAAAGTACAAAAAGTAGTCCGGCAAATTAATACACGATGGGGTGGCAGGGAGTGAAAAAAATTGATGTCAGTGACAGAATCTGCGACCATTTTACATAAGTTTTCAATAATTCACTGTTATTAGAAAAAATAAAGTCTAATCAGTGTCAGAAATGTTCTGGTTTTTCAAGGTTTGAATGCAAAAAGACAGTTTTACGGTGCACTATTTTCTTAATATTTACGTTTGTTTGCCGAACCCTACCGACAATAGTGCAATACTCTTATGGCGTGTTTACAATGATTTTTGCATAAATTAGACCTCCAACTTATGGGAAAATGTGAGATTGATTGACAAATGCATTGGACACAGAAAGAGTGATTCTTTTCTCAAAATAAATAAGTTCTCGGCGATGTTAGAGTTTCAGACAAAAATGAAACGTGGGGGCATCCTGGTCAATGTCTTGTTTTCAGGGAATAACCATTGATCAATTTGTTTAGAAATGCTGTACATATTTAATACAGAATATACAATTATTTATTGATGTTCTATTTTCCTTGTTTAACACAGCTCGAAACAAAGCTTTAATAACTCGTGGTCATCAGATTTCAGTGACGGCAAAACTGTTGACACTCTGGGGTGAATGACGTCACGGGGCAGAACTTGACTTCACAGTGGATGAAGATGCCCTGATTGGATTGGTCGAACGAGAACGCGTGGAATTTGAAACCAAAGTCATGTGACGAAGACAGGACTATCTGCACGGATTGGTCTGACTCGCATCTGCGAACAAAATCAGAACTTAATTGCGTGAAGATTAGTGTTGTAGAATACTAATAATAAACAATTTAAAGTTATTTTTATATTACTGCACCTGACAAACGCATCAGTCGCAAATATCATTTTGACACAATAACAGAAAACCAAATTGTTTATTGAGGCAGTTCTTCTTGAATGCTCTTGAATTTTTATGAGTAATTACGTACAGCTAAGAGTTCTCCCTTATAGCGCTTTTTCATGTCAAAAAAGTATGTCTCGTGTATGCCTATAAAATCGAGTTCAAGCAACCTTATACATGGTAACAAACACGATGCATGTAACCATTGACATACATTTTGCGTCGATGTATTACGATTGAAGGATTAGACACGAGATCTATCTCGCGGAGGATACCGGAGAAAGTCGACGGCGTATTTAAGAATTTGAAATACTTGGCGTTGTCAATTGCAAAAACTAACACTTTTTCATGAACTGATGACGTGTTTGAAACTTTGGATTACTATCATTATTATGCGAGCACATCATATCACGTTGGTTGTTTTAATTTGCGTATTAATGATATTTTTATTATCTGTTTGTGTTTATTTATGCCAGAAAATAGCTTATGGTGCTATTATTATCGATTAAAGTGCCGCCTGTAGTGCGTTCAGTTACAGCGAACGTTCGCTATAGTTCGCGAACGGTCGCGAACGTTCGCTATTGAACGCTCGGTTCGCCGCGAACGTTCGCGAACCGAAGCGAACCCTCTCGGGAGGTAGTTCGCTATAGTTCGCTAGCGAAACCAAGATGGCGGACAAATAAATATGTTGTATTTGTTCAGTGTAACTGTGATATTTTTTCCTAATTTGTAGTACATAAAATGAATTGAACAATAAACAAAGTGTATAGGAGGTGATGGGGATTCCGATAATGACGCCACGTTTGCGCATCCTCAAATTTTGGCCGTCAACACTGCGGCCATTCTGCTATTGTTTGCGTTTGATGATCCGCATCGTGATAAGATTTCAATCATTTTCGCGACTCTTTTAAGAACAACAAAATACTCAGAAATTTAAATTCTTTCAGATTAAATAGAATCCAATTAATGAACACAATTAAGGACGAAAACAAACAACAAATTGATTGATTTTATGTAATCAACATAAAGGAACTATTTGAACCTATATGTCCGTAAAAACTTATCTTGTTACAGATTAACTAAATCCTCTTGATACATATAATGTTTTTATTTCATTGTTCACGCCAATTTTGACACTCCTTATTTCAGCATTTTTAACCACCCATTGTTTAATTGCCCCTTTGTTCATCAAAAACCGATTATCTCGATATGATCGGATACTGTCCAGACAATTACTAAGAAAACAGGATGTCATAAACCCAGGGACCTATATTTGTATGACTCAGTATGGGGTCATTTACCCCATGTGTCTGGTCATTAAACACAATTTATGATACCTCCGTGTTATCTCTTGGCATATTAAGCCTTAAAGTTGCTTTAATAAAACATTTGAACATATTTAAAAAATAGGCGTACATTTTTCCGAAATGGATTAACAGGATCTATTCAGTATATATATTAGCCAGTTTAAACATAGCACTTAAGTGTTTTATAATGACAATACATTTAAAATATTGTATAAATTTTCTGCTACACAATTATCGTATTTAACGGGTTCCTGCAAATATAAACTCCGATGTAATAACGTGTAAAGATCGTGCGTTTTTGCAGTGTTCGAAACATTATCGCGAATCGCGTTTGATCATAATATGGATATAAAGTACTTGGGTAAAATAAATGTATAAACTCCGATTTATGGTATAGTAAAATGCCAGATTTGTATCGCTCATTATCACGACAAAAGAGTTTTCAATATACAAGGGGATTCAAAGACAGTTCAATTCGCAAAATATGCAGGTGTTTTTTTCCATTTGAATGCTAAAATTTATTAATATTTTCATTAATGTAAACGAAACGAAAATTCATTCAATGTAAAAGAAAATTACAACTACATTTAAAGATTGTAATGTATTGCGCTATTTTAGGGCTTTGTTTTATAACTGATTCAACGCACCTCTTACACTAAATTTCGATCGCTAATTTAAAATAACACTATCGCATCCACACCACTTATAATTATAATCAAATTATTATAGGTTTTATTATTTTTGAAAAATCTGTTAATTAAGTACTTTCTGTGTTATTAGCGATTTCCGCCATCAAAACCGCAATCAATTTTCTGGGAGTCGCCATCTTGAAACGTTCGCGCCGAACTTATCGTTCAATAAGACCGAATCGGAAACGAACTATCATTGGCGAACGTTCGCTGTAACTGAACGCACCGCTGGATTCAAGGCGGAGAGTTTTCATGAATGAAGGCGTTATCAGTTGCAACTCTCAGCGGCCCAGATGGATTATTGCAACTATTTACGTAGGACCTCGTTTAATATTTGTTTATTTTTTTGCCGAATGGATTTATTTTCTCAAGTTTCAGAATCATTAGAGACCAATACACAGATGGGCATTTCTGATTGTAAAAAAGAAATTGCGATGGTCTTAGGTTAGAAACGAGCTTTAGTATTTTCTTCCGTTTTATTGTGTATCAAGATACTCAAGTTTAGGACCGATAAAAAAATCGATCAGACTTAAGATTAAAGAATATTCTAAACACGCAATAAATACAGCAGAATTTGCAAAAAACAAAGCCTTAACATACCGTTCTTAAGGAAGAAGTAAACAAAAAAGGTGTTGACTGCCATGCTATAATTGACTTTAAATTAGTTGAATTCATATGTATCTTGTTCTCAGGGAACGGGGCATAATGCATGTGTGTAAAGTGTCGTCCCAGATAAGCCTGTGCAGTCCGCACAGGCTAATCAGGGACGACACTTTCCGCTTTAACTAGATTTTCGGTAAAAACGGACTTCCCTTAAACGAAAACTACCATTAAAGCGGAAAGTGTCGTCCCTGATTAGCCTGTGCGGACTGCACAAGCTGAACTGGGACGACACTTTACGCACATGCATTTTGCCAAATTCTCACAGAACAAGACACAATTTTATTTTTTGCTTTCCGGTGATTTATAGAGAAATATCAGTGAAATAAAAGAGGTATTTCACTGTTTTAAATAGTGAAAAATAACAGTGAAAAATATCGATATTTTTCACTGTTTTACTGTGAAATGACGTCATATTTCGACGAAATGACGTCATAAATCCAGCGAAATTATACAGTTTTAACTCTTTTACAATGTAAATAAACGATGAAAAGAGCATAAAATAAACTCGTGTTCATAAAAAATACATATTTTTACTCGTGACTGCGCCACTCGTGAAAATATTTTTTTATATGATCACTCGTGAAATAAAATCAATATTCCATCGAATGCAACAAATATCCTCTATATACTTAAGTCTTAGAATCGGTCGGCGAATGCGGGCCCAGATATGACAATCTGTTTAGTACGTAGAGTAACAAACCGTCAAATAATAACACTGAATTTGCAATTAACTACACAACTATGTAACGCCTTATACCACCTGTCTGTAATCAACGGCAGCCTTCGCGGGTCGTTTTTGTTGTTCGTCGGCGTTGCCAAGCACGACTGGACGATCATCTTCGTATTCCCGTCGGCGTCGGGAGAGCGTAGACGGACGTACGCGTCGGAGTTGATCGCTAGCTGGAGCGGGTTGTCCGGAAGGGGATTCACAAACTGCTGGTTCACAAACCCGCTGAAACGTTGACAGATACAAGACAGATAAATAAGATTCGTTGTCGGAATCGAAAACGTAAAGGATTCGCACGGACAAAATGGGGACGATCGGGCAAGTGGAAACAAAACGTTTTTTAAGCCGAACATTAAAAAGAAGAAAACATGTTGAAGTATTCGCAACACCTTTGCATTCTTTTAACTTCTGACATATCAAACAGTATTATTCTGTATTTATTATACACGTGTGTAAATAATGATCCATTACTGCATGTAGTGCAGATACCGGTTCTCGTCAAATGGTTCTATATTCTGAAACACTCTGTTACCATATATGTTTCTCTCACCTATAAAATGTCTGTACGATGGTGAAATGAGCAGTGGAATCTATCGAGTTTCCAGTGTTGCTATTTCCCGGGTTGATGCCGAAGTTGACGGACCCATTTCTAATAAAAACAATAGTGATGGAATAGTAATAGCTACAATACAGGTTATAGTAATACCAGTTGGTGCTGGTAATTATGATGATGGTGATGGGATAGTAATGTAGTAAGAGTCCTTCCAGTAGCAATAACAATAGTTAAACCCAATTATGCCTATTGGAATCTCCCATCTTTCTAAATTGGATCAATTTATTTCCAAACTTAGGGATGTCTAGTATATTTATTTCTATATTTAGAATATTTATTACATAAATTCATTTAAGCAAACAGCGCAGACCCTGATGAGACGCCGCATCATGCGGCGTCTCATCTGGGTCTACGCTGTTTGCAAGGCATTTTTCTAGACGCTAGGCATAAATGGGTTAATACAGGTAATAGTACTACCAGTTGGTGCGGGTTATTATGATGAGTGTGGTGGGGTAGAAATGTAGTAATAGTCCTTGCAGTAGCAATATCAATAGTTTAAATATATTTATTTCAACCAATACACATATTAATTTACATAAAATTACATGCAACATTTATACAATTACATCTTTGAATAGGATCAGAACGAAAGACAATGTCTTATAAAGTTCTTCTCCCTATACAAATAAAATAGTTGTTATAAGCGTTATCATTATAATCATTGTCATTAGTAGCAGCAACACCATAATTGGCGCTTGATGTACTCGTGTAATACCATACTGTGGAGCATAAACACCTTAATTAAATATATATGAGCCGTGCTCTGTAAAAAAGGGGTTTAATGCATGTGCGTAAAGTGCCGTCCAAGATTAGCCTGTGCGGTCCGCACAGGTTAATCAGTGACGGCACTTTCCGCCTTAACTTGATTTTTGCTAAGAGGAGACTTTCTTGGAGCGAAAAATATCATAAAATCGGGAAGTGTCGTACCTGATTAATCTGGGACGACACTTTACGAATATGCATTACACCCTTTTTCACAGAGCACGGCCCATATTAGTATGTATATTCCCATCAATTATAAAAATAACAAAAAAGTATAGAAAGCAGTGCAACAAAGGTTTGATCCTTTCATGATGTAGGTGCCACCGACCTGAATATTTCGCAGTTGAGTGTGAACGTCCAATTCACGTTCCTGATGATGCTCGGGTGTAGAGGGTCGTGATATAGATACTGGAGCTGATTCGTATACACGTTGAACTCCGGGGTCGTCTAACAAGTATCGGCGAATTTGTATAAGAACGGTACAGGTGTCTATATATACTATTTTTTCTAAATACCACGGTATATGATTTGAACAAATATACTGATATTGAATTCAAAATACAAGGACATCGCAAATATGCAAATATTAAATTCGCAATACCACGGTATCGCAAGTATAGAAATACTGATAGTACTCGCTCAATACGCAGTTATACAAATATATATATACAAAAACCACGACATCTCTGTTATTCAAATACTGATACAACATTCCAGACACCGCGGCATCGCAGTTCACAACTCTTGATATCTCTTAAAGGGGCATTTTAACAGAGTTTGGCATGTTTTGAAGCTTGTCGTTAAATGCTTTTAATTGATAAATTTAAAACATTGGACCTAAAAATCTCCAGTAAAAAAACAAAAATACGACTACAAAATGGAAAAAACGCAACCCTCAACTGGACTCGAACCACTGACCACTGGAGCCCTGGAGTAAAACGTTTCCCGCTTAGACCACTCGACCATCCGTGCTCATGCTATGTGCGGATGTATTTTTTAGTTATATAAGCAATCCTCGTAGTTTTCCAAAATATAACAACAACAGAACTTTCCAAATTAATCAATCGATTCGCGTTGCAACGCTTTATAACTTTCAGGTGTTCAAATCGTCAAAAGATGCATATAATGGATATTTTAGCGCATGGTAAATGCTCTGTATTACTATTTCCTCACAAATATCATTACTAAAACGAAAATTTGCGAATCTGAAACAACTTTTTTATTTTTTTCAATTTACCAAAACGTGAAAAGGCCCCTTTAATTAAGTCTTATCTATTCAATTACGGCTACCACGATACCGTTTTTCTTCAAATTGTTTATATTCCCTTATCGAAACCACACTATGGGAAAAGTAAAAATATTGGTTTCCCTTATAAATACCAAAGTGTAGCACTTGTACACATATTGATAGCGCTTTCCAAATACTACTGCATCGAACGTACACGTGAGCCGCGAAACGGGATACAATGGCGTAATGCACGTGCGCAAAGTGTAATTGAAGGTTATAATGTGAAGTCGCGCATTCTAATCAGTGACAACACTTTACGCCTGTATATAATTTTTCGTTCAAAAGAGGTTACTTAATGAAAATTGAGTCTTTGCGTAAAGAGTTATCCCTGAGTAACCAATTTGTACTGCACATGCTAATCTTGGACGACTAATCACGCACCTTCATTAAGCATAATTTTCCCAGAGATAGGTCAAAGCTTTTTATCTCATTCCAATCACATCACATTTATACAAATATTGGTACTCTCTCACCGTAACTGTTGTATCGCATGAGCTCAGACCGTTCGTGAAAACAAGTTCGTGACCTTGAAGTTGACCACTGCAGTGCTGAGTCTGACCGAGGGCAATGTCGCCCGCGTTCGAGTGAGGGAATACTCGCTCCATGAGGCGCATATCCAACCGGATGTTCCAGCGTGAGGAGGTACAGATGCTGTCAGAAGCAAGAGTGTCCCTGAGGCGCAATCCTGACAAACCGGAAAAAAAAACGATAGCGCCGATGGCGTTGAAAGTCTATTTGCAAGATACAGGTAAGTTTCTGCTGAAGTAAATGTGGAAGAATTAGTTGTCTGAATAAAAATGTAAATTGCTATCAAAAAGATTTGTTATGAAGAACAAGACTATCGCCAAGCAATAAAAGCCCCATACATCGCAAGAAGCAGTAATATAATTTTCTCACTTTTTTGAAGGAACGTAGCCTAGTTCTTTTTAAGTTTGCCTTGTAGATGGTAATTTTCTAAAAATAAATCGCTTTTGCCAATAACAGAATTGTTTTACGAACGAAATTTGTTTTAGTTTCTAAGAATGTTTTTTCACCTACTACGGTCTTAGAAAAAAATCACTAAAAATGGTGTAAGCAATGTTCTTGGAAGAAAATGATAGAAAAATGTTTTAAAATGGTGTAAGCAATGTTTTTGTCAGAAAATGTTAGACAAAAGTTTCTAAATGAAACATTGTAAGAATTACGAAAAACTATATTAAATATCTATTTTGTCTGCCAAAAATCAGGGAAGGCTTGGAAAAGGACAGCCGTTTCCCCTGTGATTTTGAAAGGCGGTATTACAAAAGCCTATTTGCGTTGCAAATAGACTAACTATGCGTGATTCCTGTACATGGGAAAAAAGCAATGCGTAATCGGGATTCATTTGCATGGTAAAGAATTGTTTTTATTTGCTTTATCATGGCAAATTGGACATCGAATTCATTTGAAACTGCTTCACTGACGCTGTTGTCCGTACTGAAAATGAGCTTCAACTGTACATACATGTGTAGCCATGTCCCCATGAGTAGCAGTCCTGAAAACTTTGTACACGAATTACTTTGGGAGACTTGCAATAATCACTTCACGTCCGCTTTAGGTGCCATTGATACTGATTGAGTCGGTACACAGTAATATCAATTGAACTATATCTTTCTAAGAACAAGGAGATCTGGCATTAGTCATTTCCATAACAATAGATAATTGAACAAATAGTTTATGCAATCGAGTCTACTCGCCTAACGGAAATTATAGTTTCCAGGCAACGGTTTGCAATAAACTGGTTAGTGTCTTGTAAATCATGTAAAGAATTCATTACCCATAGATGCGTACTTAACCCATTTATGTCTAGCGTCTAGAAAAAGGCCTTGGCAAACAGCGAAGACCCATCATCAGGATTATGCGCTGTTTGCTTAAAGGAATTTCTGTAAGAAATATTCTAAATATAGAAATAAATATACTAGACATCCCTATTTTTTTTAAATAAATTGATCCAATTTAGAAGAATGGGAGAGTCCACTAGGCATAAATAGGTTAAAGGTGATAACAAGCTTCAACACCACCAAATTTGGGAGAATTTTACATGCTATGTAAGTAACACACGTATTTGCCAACTCATCGTGGACAGCGTTATTTAGGCTTCATTATTTTTGTGTTGCAATTTTTACTGACGGTTTTTGAAAGATGAAATCATATCATTAATTTTCTTAGTCAGGTGTGTTATTTTGCTGGTATGAAAATACGGCACACCTTATTTCATTGACTCGATTACACATATTTTGATATAAAAACTCAACTGTGAAAGAGGAATTTACATATTTACGGAAGAGTCGTTCAACAAACATACCGCAATCAACGCCGGCGTCCTGCGCGTGTGTGCAGTCATGTGACAGCCACGGATCGGAAACACAGAACTGAATGTCGCTTTCTGTTGAGTCACACTGCAACTCGTCTACGGTGATTGGTCCGCTTCCCTGCCCGTAGTGGCCGTTTACATACACCTTCCTATAGAAAAATACGTTGGGTCTACGAATTTCACCAATGTATGCCTAGTGGACTCTCCCATCCTTCGAAATTGGATCAATTTATTGCCAAAATTAGGGATGTCTAGTACATTTATTTCTATATTTAGAATAGTTTTTACAGAAATTCCTTTAAGCAAACAGCGCAGACCCTGATGAGACGCCGCATCATGCGATTTAATAAATCTGAGAACAAGTTTCAAACAAATCCTTTCAGATCTAGAAGGATTGCACGTGTTGGGGTAGGGGCTTATGTTAAACCCTAGGGAATGTAGGCATTCAATGAGTTCAATTGTCGGCGCAATCTTTCACAAGGCGGTACTTTTCCTGTGCAATGGATGTATGTTTAGAATGGCCTTTATTGATAAAATACTATTAGAAAAGCGGGATATATCGTCCATAATCAATCGACCTGTGTGAATGGCACAATCTGATTTAGGGAGAGGCAGTCATACGCAGTAAAGAGCCTAGTTTTACCAGGATGGTCCTCGATTATACTCACGTGTGTTAGCGTGCCGTTTAACGTATGAAATTCATTAACACAAACTGCTCCGAGAAGTACGTTTCAAGCAGCTTGTTAAGCGAAATAAATGACTGTCACTGTTAACGCCTGTCAAAACTGAGGCAGATAATCACTGCCTCGTATTATTGCGATACCACGGGGAGAGAGCGTAACTTGAGGCAAGGCACTAATTTACCATCGTTTCTTCCAGCTGGTGCAATGTTTCAATCGCAACAATGTTCTAACTGCGGGCGATAATGGTTGCCTCTTTGTGATCCGAGTAAGAAGAAAATGTACAGGAGTAAAATACTCCAGATTTTTGGAAAGCGGATTCATTGTGTAAAATGATGAGCACGGCCTTCATGCTTAATGTACATTAGTACCTAGGAGTCCCAAATCTATAGCCTAGTTGATCGCAGATGACGTCAGCATCTCGCTGGTCGAAGTTGTCCGAGCAGACTGTGCCCCATCTTCCGTTATAGTAGACCTCCACCCTACCTTCCGTAGGCGACGAACCACCAACAAGTCGCACGCTCGTTCCTGCAGAACAAAATGGACGATCGACGAGGTTTGATTGACATTGCGCTTGGCTAGGCTGCATTTGTGGATGGGGATTGAGGCCGAAACTAGTCATGGTATTATTCCTACATCACCCAGTTTTACTCTATGACTACTGAACTTTTAAATAAGTGTTTGCAGATTAATCTATTTCTGAAGGACAATGACAGTAAATTTATGCGAATGCTTTTAAAACCCCAAAATCCACGAGTTTCATATTGGCTATCCGTTTGATTTGTTTTCTACGGATAAACGTTTTATAAAAGCTACAAAATGCATACCAGAATAACGTCGATGTGGTCGATTTTACAGGCAAATACAACGGATTAACAGATAAACGCTATGACGACCGGAAATGAGTTCAAACATTGCACATGTGTTGTACAAGCATACCACAATCAACCCCAACTATGCTGTTGTCGCTGCAAGTGCTGCTGAGCCAAGGGTTTGATGCGCACAACGCGATGTCGATCTCGTCGCCATTGCAACCGACATTGTCAATAACCACAGGCCTGTTTCCGCTTCCGTAGTAACTTCCGGTTTTAACGGAGTTGTATCTATGAGATATTCATTGTGATTCTGGTAAATGATCTGCATCAATAATGCCGAGGCAACATATTTATTATTTATTATAGTGACAATAAAGTAATGTTATAACGAAATAAAAATAAAAAAGTGTGCCTCAATTGGGACTCCAACAATCGTCCTGTTGTATAAACAACTGTCGCGTAAACCACCACTATTAGCCATGGAAAAACATTTTATAAATTTGACTCACGTTTTCAATCAACTCATTAATAAAACAACATACTTATTCCAAATCATTTATTCGTTTAGCATTTGAAACGCTTTATAATTTAATCAATTTCAAACAATGATTATTCAGTATTTGTAATATGAGTCTACGTCATTTAAGGCATTTCGCTTATTGATATATAGAGTGGTCTTTTTCCGATTTTTCGCAGATTAGCCAGTGAAATCCACATAAGCTTATCTGGGACGAAAATTGGCCCTCTCATGGAACGGTGTGTTTTCTTAACGAAAATCCACTGAAGGCGGAATGTGTCATCACTGATTAATTTGTGAGAACTGAACATGCTTATCTGGGACGCCACTTTACGCATATGCATTAAGCCAGTTTTCCAAACAACGCGGCCCACATAAGCGACGAAACACACGCACACACATGTGATCTATTAATACCCAGAAAAGTATGGGAAATTCAGCTGGTTGCAGACGACCTGTGCGTCTGATGCACCGAAGTTTCGATCGCACACCGTGCCCCATTGTCCTCGGAAGTACACCTCCAGGCGACCGTTAGTGGTGCTCGTTCCGTTCACCATGCGTATCGAACTCGCTGAAAGAGTCGGTCACAAGGGATTTTGTTGATATAAGTCTTGAAAAAACTATAAGGCTTTTATCGCCGACAAATGAATTAAAAAGTACTTTTATCAGTTATTCGCGTAAGTTAAAAGTAAAAACAAGCTCTTATATGGTTAGCTCTACTAAGGTTGCCCAGGATGTATGTGAAGTGACCACCGTAAATTACAACTAAACAATTTATTAGCTCTCGAAGGCAGGATAAATTCCACCAAGGACGGGTTTTAGAAAAAAAGTATTGGCTTATGCACACAAGTCAAAACAATGTGCATACCGCACCCAACACCAACGTCATGCAGGTGCGAGCAGGAAGTGACCAACCAGGGACGAGACGGGCAGTCCGCGATGTCAGCCTCGTGTCCGGTGCAGTTCAGCTCATCGATAGCAACCTGGCCTTGACCTTGACCGAACTGCGCATGTGTGTAAACGCTTATCTGCGCGGTACTAAAAGACAGGGTAAGAACCAAACGCAAAATACACTATTGCGGAAACTCGTTACTGATACAGCAAAGAATGTTCATTTCAATACAAATATCTAAAACACGTCCCTTTAGCTTTTTAACCCATTATGCCTAGTTAACTATCCCATCCTAATTAATTGGATCAATTTATTTTCAAAAGTAGGGATGTCAAGTATATTTATTTCTATATTTAGAATATTTCTTACAGAAATTTCTTTAAGCAAACAGCGCAGACCCTGATGAGACGCCGCATCATGCGTCGTCTCATCTGGGTCTACGCTGTTTGAAAAGGCCTGTTTTCTAGACGCTAGGCATAAATGGATTATATAACCATTTGGTTTACGAATCATTATTCTCCCCATCTAATAACAAATCACTTTATTGACCATTTAAGCATTTATTTAATTACCTATTGCTTCGTGAACGATTTTTAAATTAACAACATAGTAAATTCCCACTTTATTGACTATTTTACCCACTGATTTACCAACCATTCACTTCATGAGCCAGTCTTTACCTGCCGGTCTGCATTCCGGAGTACCCGAGCATCGTGCAGACGACGCTTGCATCATTGACGTCAAACATGTGATCACACACGCTATGCCAGCCGCTCTTCGCGTACACCTCGAGCCTTCCCTCGGCAGAAGACCGACCTCCCGCAAGTCTGACCTTCGTCTGCGGGTCTGTTGTGTATCGCAACAGTGGGCAATCGTCAAATCAGATGACATGTGAAATATGTTACTTAGAAACGTGTACGTAGTAAGTAAGGATTAAAAAAACTGTTGGTTTTTTAAATTTCTTTTTTTGTTGGTATGTTTTTAATAGCATCGGGAACCGATCTTAAAAATACAGAACAATATGGTGCAGAATGAGCCATTCTTGTGTTTCCCACGGTATCCGGAGAGGCGCCCCCTCGGAGAAGTGCCCCCCGGAGAACTGCCCCCTTATTTTAAAGGGGGCGGAGATGTGCCCTCCAATCAAATCTGTATGGGCGGAGAACTGCCCCCTGTAAGAATTAAGTAGGCGAAGATCTGCCCCTCACAATAATTCAAGAGGCGGAGAACTGCCCCCTGTGTCAACTTCAATTACCATGAAAGTCGGGCCTCATCATCACACTTTTTTCCCGCAAACAGTTTCTCAAACAACGATGGTTTGTAATGAAAAGTTCAATGCAAATGGTGAGCAATCAATTACTTAAGGCGAGTACGTAGTGAAAACAATACATACGGGTAATTTTACGTTATACCCGTACCCATTTTATCCGGTAACAATTTAATTTCAGTACAAGTATATTTCCATTAATTGAACTGAATAACACAAATTTTCTACATCCACGTGATAATATTATTTAAGTCCCTGTGTACGCATCTGCACCAAACACTATACACGAATGCCATGTAAAAGTCGTGTTTTAATAAGAGCGCGAAACATAGTCGAGTCCACGCAGGAAAAGCGTGTGTGTTAAAACAGACAATGTGTCGTAACTGAATATAGACGTGCAACTAAGTGCATGTAGTGCATTTAGTACTTATGCAAGAAAAAATACATCAGAATTAATGCACACAAAAATATAGTATTGATCAAAAATAAAATAGCGAAACAATACGTAAATTTACTAATAATAACTTTAATTCAATAGGCAAAATAGATGATTATATATAGTATCTAGTGATATTTGACAGTCCATGTCGTATTTTATACATTTGACGGAAACAGTTTGCATTTTGAGAAAAGCGTGTCATGCATTATTAAAAACAAAATCGTTTTCAGTTTGCTTTAATTTGAAGTTAATTAGGCTGGCTGAGAACGTGTAACCTTTATAGATAAGCAGCGCGATCTTTTAATTGGTAAACCGGGTCGACTTTAATTGTTGAGCACTTGTTACCTTTGAAGAAAGCCGCATACGGGTTTATTATATTGAACCGTCGAAATCCGTAATTGGTGAAAACAAACAAATAAATTATTGTGTTCAGCTTGCATAAGGATGTTATAAATTGCATACTAATTGTTTATTTTAATTACGGGGAAATATCAAATACTTCAACCGCGAAAACTTTTTATTAGCAAAAAGGGATTTCTTTCTTAGGTGAAAATCACGTGATTATCAATATACCGACGTCCATGCCGAGGCAGGTATTTTTTACCGTTGTATACCTTTTATTACTTGTATATTATTTTGTAAATTTCGCTCACTTTCCAGCCATAATAGCAAGAAATTTACTGGCGTTTTTGTCATGGTCATACTCACTCTATATATCGACTTTACTCGCCGCGAAATTTCTTTATTTAGGGGGCACTTCTCCGGGTCATCAATTCTGACAAGGGGGCACTTCTCCGCCTCCTTTTTTTCAGCAGGAGGGCAGTTCTCCGCCCAATAAAAAACAGTGAGGGGGCAGTTCTCCGCCCAGTAAAAAATCTTTGAGGGGGCACTTCTCCGGGGGGCACCTATCCTAGGTGGGAAACCTTCCGGTGGCGGTCTGTTTGTGAAACCCATCATAATAATATAGAATAATATGGCGGCGAGAAACGTGTATGAAGTAATTGTGGATGAAAAACTGTTGTTTTGTCGGAGTTATAATCCTTCCGCGCATAAGGCTGCATGATATTATGATATAATGAAAAACAAAGGCATTACTAATGGGGGTTGTTGTGTTTATAATTGACCAAAGGTAATGTTCAATAAAGGAGACTTAATCTTATCTCGTGCTAAAAAGTTATGAACGCACAAACTCGATAAACCTCACGCGAAAGTCATATAATTTAGTGTCCGACCTTATTGCCCGAAATTCAAACTTCCGGAGATATAAATCTCTCCAGGTCAAACTCTCTTTAATAGACGATAACATAGTATTCTCAATACATTTAACTCTTATTTTAAATTTATCCTGAAGCTTAATTAGTGAAACAAAACTATATAAGGAAAATACGCGTTTACCCCACAATATATGGTGGTTTCGAAAAACATTAAGTTCTAAAACAGAAAAAGCGATAACAAACATTTCACTCTAATGCAAACCTTCAACTGAATCTTGATTAGCATTTTTTAACACCCACATATTAGAAGAATACGTATTAACCCTGCAGTATTCGTCGATTTCGTTAAAAAATCTGGTTATCCAACAAAAGCGAGCAGAAGGTATTACATTAGGCTACCCAGATGTTTATTTACAGCAGGCTACTCAGATGTCTACTTACAACAGACTACTCAGATGTCTACTTACAACAGACTACTCAGATGTCTACTTACAACAGACTACTCAGATGTCTACTTACAACAGACTACCCAGATGTCTACTTACAACAGGCCACTCAGATGTCTACTTACAACAGACTACTCAGATGTCTACTTACAACAGACTACTCAGATGTCTACTTACAACAGACTACTCAGATGTCTACTTACAACAGACTACTCAGATGTCTACTTACAACAGACTACTCAGTTGTCTACTTACAACAGACTACTCAGATGTCTACTTACAACAGACTACTCAGATGTCTACTTACAACAGACTACTCAGATGTCTACTTACAACAGGATTCTCAGATGTCTACTTACAACAGACTACTCAGATGTCTACTTACAACAGACTACCCAGATGTCTACTTACAACAGACTTCTACTTACAACAGGCTACTCAGATGTCTACTTACAACAGACTACCCAGATGTCTACTTACAACAGGCTACCCAGATGTCTACTTACAACAGGCTACTCAGATGACTACTGACAACAGGCTACCCAGATGTCTACTTACAACAGGCTACCCAGATGTCTACTTACAACAGACTACTCAGATGTCTACTTACAACAGACTACTCAGATGTCTACTAACAACAGACTACCCAGATGTCTACTTACAACAGACTACTCAGATGTCTACTTACAACAGACTACTCAGATGTCTACTAACAACAGACTACCCAGTTGTCTACTTACAACAGACTACTCAGATGTCTACTTACAACAGACTACCCAGATGTTTACTTACAGCCGGCTACTCAGATGTCTACTTACAACAGACTACTCAGATGTCTACCTACAACAGACTACTAAGATGTCTACTGACAACAGACTACTAAGTTGTCTACTAACAACAGACTACTCATATGTCTTCTTACAACAGACTACTCAGATGTCTACTTATAACAGACTACTCAGATGTCTAATTACAACAGACTACTCAGATGTCTACTTACAACAGACTACTCAGTTCTCTACTAACAGCAGACTACCCAGATGTCTACTTACAACAGGCCACTCAGATGTCTACTTACAACAGACTACCCAGATGTCTACTTACAACAGGCTACTTAGATGTCTACTTACAACAGGCTACTCAGATGTCTACTTACAACAGACTACTCAGATGTCTACTTACAACAGACTACTCAGATGTCTACTTACAACAGGATTCTCAGATGTCTACTTACAACAGACTACTCAGATGTCTACTTACAACAGACTACCCAGATGTCTACTTACAACAGACTTCTACTTACAACAGGCTACTCAGATGTCTACTTACAACAGACTACCCAGATGTCTACTTACAACAGGCTACCCAGATGTCTACTTACAACAGGCTACTCAGATGACTACTGACAACAGGCTACCCAGATGTCTACTTACAACAGGCTACCCAGATGTCTACTTACAACAGACTACTCAGATGTCTACTTACAACAGACTACTCAGATGTCTACTAACAACAGACTACCCAGATGTCTACTTACAACAGACTACTCAGATGTCTACTTACAACAGACTACTCAGATGTCTACTAACAACAGACTACCCAGTTGTCTACTTACAACAGACTACTCAGATGTCTACTTACAACAGACTACCCAGATGTTTACTTACAGCAGGCTACTCAGATGTCTAGTTACAACAGTCTACTCAGATGTCTACCTACAACAGACTACTAAGATGTCTACTGACAACAGACTACTAAGTTGTCTACTAACAACAGACTACTCATATGTCTTCTTACAACAGACTACTCAGATGTCTACTTATAACAGACTACTCAGATGTCTACTTACAACAGACTACTCAGATGTCTACTTACAACAGACTACTCAGTTCTCTACTAACAGCAGACTACCCAGATGTCTACTTACAACAGGCCACTCAGATGTCTACTTACAACAGACTACCCAGATGTCTACGTACAACAGGCTACTCAGATGTCTACTTACAACAGACTACTCAGATGTCTACTTACAACAGACTACTCAGATGTCTACTTACAACAGACTACTCATTTGTCTTCTTACAACAGACTACTCAGTTGTCTACTTACAACAGACTACTCAGATGTCTACTTACAACAGACTACTCAGATGTCTACTTACAACAGGCTACTCAGTTGTCTACTTACAACAGACTACTCAGATGTCTACTGACAACAGACTACTCAGATGTCTACTTAGAACAGACTACTCAGATGTCTACTTACAACAGACTACTCAGTTGACTCATTACAACAGACTACTCAGTTGTCTACTTACAACAGACTACTCAGATGTCTACTTACAACAGACTACTCAGCTGTCTTCTTACAACAGACTACTCAGTTGTCTACTTACAACAGACTACTCAGATGTCTACTTACAACAGGCTACTCAGATGTCTACTTACAACAGACTACTCAGATGTCTACTGACAACAGACTACTCAGATGTCTACTTACAACAGACTACTCAGATGTCTACTTACAACAGACTACTCAGTTGACTCATTACAACAGACTACTCAGTTGTCTACTTACAACAGACTACTCAGATGTCTACTTACAACAGACTACTCAGCTGTCTTCTTACAACAGACTACTCAGTTGTCTACTTACAACAGACTACTCAGATGTCTACTTACAACAGGCTACTCAGATGTCTACTTACAACAGACTACTCAGATGTCTACTGACAACAGACTACTCAGATGTCTACTTACAACAGACTACTCAGATGTCTACTAACAACAGACTACTCAGTTGTCTTCTTACAACAGACTACTCAGTTGTCTACTTAAAACAGACTACTCAGATGTCTACTTACAACAGACTACTCAGATGTCTACTGACAACAGACTACTCAGATGTCTACTTAGAACAGACTACTCAGATGTCTACTTACAACAGACTACTCAGTTGTCTCATTACAACAGACTACTCAGTTGTCTACTTACAACAGACTACTCAGATGTCTACTTACAACAGACTACTCAGTTGTCTACTTACAACAGACTACGCAGATGTCTACTTACAACAGGCTACTCAGATGTCTGCTTACAACAGGCTACTCAGTTGTCTACTTACAACAGACTACTCAGATGTCTACTAACAACAGAATACCCAGATGTCTACTTACAACAGACTACGCAAATGTCTGCTTACAACAGATTTCGCTGACGTCTATTTACAACAGACTACCCAGATTTCTACATACAACAGGCTTCCCAAATGTCTACTAACAACAGGCTACCCAGATGTCTACATACAACAGGCTACCCAGATGTCTACTTACAACCGGCTGACCAGATGTCTACTTACAACAGACTACCCAGATGTCTACTTACAACAGGCTACCCAGATGTCTACATACAGCAGGCTACCAAGATGTCTACTTACAACAGGTTACCAAGATGTCTACTTACAACAGGCTACCACGATGTCTTCTTACAACAGACTACGCAGATGTCTGCTTACAACAGTCTTTGCAGATGTCTATTTACAACAGACTATCCAGATGTCTACTTACAACAGACTACCCAGATGTCTACTTACAACAGACAACCCAGATGTCTACTTACAACAGGCTAGCCAGATGTCTACTAACAACAGGCTTTTAAGATTTCTAGTTACAACAGGCTACCAAAATGTCTACTTACAACAGGCTAACCAGATATCCTCGTCGTGCCCACAGTCCGTGACGCCCCAGTTCTTGGACATGCACTGACCAATATCCGCTTCCCGGCCCGAGCACTGAAGGTCATCCAGCCACTGTCGGCCCGCCCCGCCCCCTCCCGTGTAGAAGTAACCACTGGACATAGAGCAGAACTATGTTTAACCACTGGGCATAAAGTATAAATGTGTGTACCAGTAACCAACCAATGTGGGTAGTAATGTGTGTAACCACTGGGTACAAAGTAGAAATGTGAGTAACCACTTGACATAGAGCAGAAATGTGTGTAACCACTGGACATAGAGCCGAAATGTGTGTAACCACTGGACATAGAGCAGAAATGTGTGTAACCACTGGACATAGAGCCGAAATGTGTGTAACCACTGGGTATAAAGTAGAAATGTGTGTAACCACTGGACATAGAGCCGAAATGTGTGTAACCACTGGACATAGAGCAGAAATGTGTGTCACCACTGGACAAAGAGCAGAAATGTGTGTAACCACTGGACAGAGAGCAGAAATGTGTGGTACCACTGGACATAGAGCAGAAATGTGTGTAACCACTGGACATAAAGCAGAAATGTGTGTAACCACTGGACATATAGTAGAAATGTGTGTAACCACTGGACAAAGAGCAGAAATGTGTGTAACCACTGGACATAGAGCAGAAATGTGTGTCACCACTAGACATAGAGCAGAAATGTGTGTAACCACTAAGGGTATATATGTGAGTAACCACTAAGCATAAAGTAGACATGTGTGTAGATATAACCTATAGGCATCGAGTAGAAATGTATGAAACGACTGGGCATATAGTGTAGTAGAAATGTGTGTTACCACTGAGGGTAGAAACATGTGCTACCACTGGGCATAACGTAGAAATGTGTGTAACCACTGGACATAGAGCAGAAACGTGTGAAGAAGTAACGACTGGACATAGAGCAGAAATGTGTGTAACCACTGCACATAGAGCAGAAATGTGTGAAGAAGTAACGACTGGACATAAAGCAGAAAGCTGTGACACCAATTGGCATAGAGTAGAAATGTATATAACCACTCGCCATAGAGTATTAATATGTGTAACAACTGGACAAAGAGTAGAAATCTACATAACCACTGGGCATAGAGTAGACATGTATACAACCAATGGACATGTAGTAGAAATGTATATAACCACTTGGCATAGAGAAGAAATGTATACAACCACTAGCATAAAGTAAAAATGTGTGCAGCAGAAACCACTGGGATTAGGGCAGAAATGTTTGAAAAATCTGGGAATAGAACAGAAATGTGTGTAGAAGAATCCATTGGGAATAGAGTAGAAGTTGGTGTCCTTTATACTCAAGTCTTTATGATATAATATTATGTAATCATGATTATATATATTTAATTTCACAAAAATTATTCAAGTCAAATTCAAACACAAGCTAGTTCTTTCAATTCAAATAAAAAAATGCGGTAAAAAACGTTTCAAATATAACATGAATAAAAAATACAATTTCGGTTCATCTCAATATAACTCGTTTTTTGTAAAGCATATAAACACAAGCATTTGCATCCACTTGTGAGATGCATTTTGATTAAACAGTCCCTCAAATTATCATAGCAATCTAAGGCATGTATAAAAATATTATTTTGATTACTTCCTTTATCACACACTGTTTAAGCATATGAGCACTAGCATTTGCATCCCTATGTGAAACCAATTTTGTTTAAAAAGTCCCTAAGATATCATGTTAAGCATTCTGGCGCGTTCAAGCTTACGTCACGCCGAAGCCCAGCGCCCTGCAGACGACCTCTGCCTCCCGCCTGTCAAAGTAGTCGTCGCAGACGGTCCCCCACTCGTCATTGTAAAAAACCTCCACGCGCCCCTCCCTCGGGTCTGTCGTCCCAACTAGTCGCAGATCGGTAGCTAAAAATCAAATGTAAATAATTTTAAGATTGTTTATTAATAAGGTATCGCAAATGAAATAAAATTTATAATTTTTTCGGGGGCAGATCTATATGAGGATGCGTTTTTACATTTATTGATTGGTCGAATTTTATTTCACTAGTGATTGTTGAAACAGATATGTCATCACAAGTTGACCAATATTACCCATAAAGTCGCAAGTTTTTTATACCATCTGTTAAACAACACCAATTCATAACTTTGTATTTATATGTATATGTACATGTGAAACAACATCAATTTGTATGTATTTATATATTTATCTAAAAATGTATTAATTAAGGATAGAAATAGTTACAAGGCAACTATGTGATTGTATATAATTTTTACATACTGTGTATTTTTGGACCAGTGGCCTGTATTTACTTAAATAAAATTGTTTGAGTTTGAAAAAAAAATGATGGACAACATTTAAAAAATGTACGTATCTTGTCACTGAATGGAAGAATACAAATTATATTTTTTTGTATACGGTTTGATTTTTTTCCACCAGTAACATGCATTGAAAATAAATGTCTAACATTATATCGGTTGCTCTCTTATACTTCATTATTTTGACGATCTTTCAAATTTGCGAATCGTAATACAAGAAGTTGTGTCTGACTTCCTTACGCGGATCTAATGTTAATGACCGCAAACATTTAGACTTATCCTTTAAATTAGGGATGGGAACGAATACTGAAAATGATTTTCGTATATTCGTTTGTCCTTATTCGAATATATTTTAGCCTTATTTTAAAATGTCCGGACTTATGACCATCCGTGCAACGTACCACTCCATATTGTCACAAATATCACTATCAAACGTATCATACGCACAGGCGGGTACAAGGGGGGGGGTGCGGTTCTGGACACGGCGTACGCCCCATCCCCCCTTAAATCGACAAAGTAAAGACAAGTCATTTGATGTTTCACACTTTACTAGATCTAAATGAATAAATCTATTTAAACTCATTTTTCTTCTTTTTTATGTCTTCCGGCTATATCCATCCGTATAACGTATTAACTATGCACTTTTTGGCATTGTAGGACGGTACTTTGATGAAAGTACATAAGGTGTGACATACTCGAGAAGTCGATGTCAAATCCTTCAAAATCACTATAATCTTTGAGCTTCCGGGGGGCTTCGCCCGCCTGGACCCCCTAGCAGAGCTTTGCCCTGCATCCACCAGGGGCCCTAGCGGCCCCTGGACCCCCAGCAAATCTTTCAATATCACCACCTAACCAGAAATCCTGGATCTGCCCCTGCGATACGTATAATCCATTTATTTTCATTTAAAAAATTGCTGAATTCCACGCACATGATCTAAGGCAATTATGCATATAACTGTATCTGGATTTCCATTGGTTGTTTTTCACTCTGACTTTTTCGAAGCCGTCATTAATCATATTTCATTTAGGTATCTGATAAACACGTGTTCCAGTTCTTTACATGAGCCGGTCCAATCAAAACGTTAATTTATATTCTTTGTAATTTATAGCGTATTAAGTAAAGTTGAATTGACAAAGCAAAATCACTTTTACGTACAGCAATTAACCCCGATGTCCCTTGAATGCGGGCAAGTGGATTGTTCCCACGGCCCTGACCTGCAAAGGTGAAGGTCAGCCTCTACCCCGTCACAGTCCAGGTTGTCAACCATCACCATCCCCTTCCCGGGGCCGTACCTACTGGGGACGGGATCCCTGAGAAAAATGAACATTCACAAACATGATAATTTTCACAAGAAGGTAAACTAGGCGACTCTTCCGTGTTGTTTATATTAACCCATTTATGCCTAGTGGACTCTCCCATCCTTCTAAATTGGATCAATTTATTTCCAAAATGAGGGATGTCTAGTATATTTATTTTAATATTTAGAATAATTCTTACAGAAATTCCTTTAAGCAAACAGCGCAGACCCTGATGAGATGCCGCATCATGCGGCGTCTCATCAGGGTCTACGCTGTTTGCGACGGCATTTTTTCTAGATGCTAGGCATAAATGGGTTAATAAACTTAATACTAGCCGGAGGTGCGTTAAGTTTATAGTTAAATAACTTTATCATAAGTAATAGCATTTCTTTACTTAAATAAAAACTCTCGTATGTAAAAATTTCGATGAGTACATGATGCATTTTCAATTATTTTGAAATTACATGTATATGTAAAAGATGTTTTTTTTTTGGTATTATCTTAAATGTTATAGCTGTAATTTTGTTAGCAAAAAGAAAAACAATAACAAATTCATCGCAATACATGCATAATCACATCTTTGGATCACATCACATCTCTCACAATCAGCCTAACATCTTTTGGCCCATTCATTCGTGGTCAAAATGACTGGTTTATATCGATGAACTCGTGTGTGTTATTTCTAAGCTTAATATTTTGAGTTATAACGAGTAACATTTATTTAAAATAAGTTTTTTCGCAAAAGGTTCTTAGTGCATAGTTCAACCATTATGCTGATATATTTTAAAGAAGCTCTGACGTAGTGAAAATAAGCATGCACGTGGCCAATCTCCACGCAGAGTTGTCGTTCCTTGCTCTCACAATCAATTCAGCCATGCTGGCTCCAGTCAAACCTCTGCGCGGAGGTTGGCATGCTTTTGAAATACAAATAATGCTTTTTTTGCGAATCTGAAAACCTAATCGGTTATTGGATAAATAAGTGTTGACGTAACAATCGTTTGATTTATTTTTTGCAATCAATCAAAAAATCATATGAACCTCGCTCTGTGAAAATAAGTTTTAATTCATGTGCGTAACGTGTCTTCCCAGATTAGCCTGTCCACACCGCAGTGGCTAATCAGGGACTTTCCGCCTAAAATGGATTTTTTTTGACGAGACTTTCTTCACACGGAAAACAGCATACAAGCGGAAAAGTGTCGTGCCTGATTAGCCTCTGGACTGCAAAGGCTAATCTGGAAGAACTCTTTGCGCATTTTTTAAAATACCCTTTTCACACAGCGAGGCTTATAAATATATTCCACCTACGCAGCTCCGAAGTAGAAGCCGAGCAGCCGACACACGACGGCGGCGTCCTTTCTGTCGAACGCTGCGTCGCAGACGGTGCCCCAGTTACCATGGTGATACACCTCCACCCGGCCATTCGCTGCAGAACTGCCACCCACCAAGCGAATGACGTCATTAGCTGTGAAAATGACGTCGTCATTTAAGCGTATTTTTTGTATTTGAATACCATTTTGAGTTCGTTACATTCATAAGACGGTAAGTTACAATTATCGTTAAATATGCAAGCAACAACAATGGGAAACTGGTAAATGGATGGGCTGAAGAACGCCTTCTTGGATTTGCAACAACATTCGGGCAAGCTTTCTGTTATTGTGAGGTTTAAAAAAGGAACTTCTTATGTCGTCTTTCCCCGGCTCTGCACTTACCATTCGTTAGATCCAAAGACATTCCAAGCGGTAGTGCGAACGAGTCACTTCCCATCATACCATAGAAAACAGCACCAAAATCGATATTCTCGCGATGCGTGATGTTTAAATCATTCCCTAGACCTGATGTACCGGCGTCGATGACGTAATAATCAAAAAACGTTCCAGTGAACACATGAACTGATGACATAACGTGTAACGGTTGTCCGTTAATAAGAACGCCGTTCATTTTCGCCGCCGGCAGTATAAGTTTCAAATCGCTCCTGCGCACTGATGGTATCCGAAAGTTGTAGGAATCAATAAACTGGGTCACGGCTGGTATTACGGTCATGGCCGGTCCGCAGACTTCCGGTGCTGCGTTTGGATCTGATGATATGATATTGGTCACCATGACCGGTCTGCTCGACTGCACGATAACCACAGGATCCGATGCGGGGTCATGTGGAAAGCTTCGGTCGTCAAACCCACCAGCGGTCAGCGTAGTGGACCAACTGCGTCCGGCATGCGTGACTTTCACGTTGGCACCATCATCACGCGCAATAATACGTACAGTGTTCAAACATGACCGCGCCAAAGGCACTATGTAGTCCGTCTGCCATGAAATAGCCGGCGTCAACTGTTCCACTATGAAGTCGCAATCTTTGGCTACTTCCGGTATATGCGCACACTGACTTCCGGAAGACGCAAACACCTTGCCGTCGGACTTAATCACCGTCCCGGTCAGATCGCTGTCGCTCTGTATTTGCCACGTTTGAAAGCTGTCCAGGACCTCTCGTATTACCTCGCCGCTGCTATACACCAGTCCGTTAAACGTCACGTTGCTTGTCGTCCTCAACGAGATGGATACCGTAGTTCTGTCAGCCGCCGGCGACACTATCAGCTCGCTCTTCCGGCCCGGATGGGAGACGACCATGTACTCGTGGCTAAGGCTCTCCACCGGAAGTGCAAGGAACGCACCGACGCTTGGACTGGTGTCGTCAATAACAACGATCGAGATAGGTTTCTCAGATTTGACACGGATGCCTATTACCGGAAATAGAACCATGGAATCAAATAACAACGCGTTGTAAGAACAACAATCATTTTGTATAATAGGTATTTTCGAATCATTTTAATAAAGTTAACATTTATGTATGACATTTTTGTTGTTTGCAGTTTATGGTTTGGGGCGCTTGTGTTGATTAACACAATCACCCATTTTGATTTATGCGTTACACAGGCAAGACATTTTTGTGGGTGTATTGACTTAATAGATTAAAATGCGTACATTATAAACTGATGTAATGCATTGCAAACTGTAAATGTATACCCAGACATGTTACAAATAATTAGTCTTCGAATGTCACTTAGAATGACATCTTGCTTTTACATCTCATAATTTGATTCTAATAAATGTCTTTGTTATTTCATCTAAAAACAACAGCGATTACAGTTATATTGACGGGTTGTTTCATGTTAAAATTTATATCACGAATTTTCTTTCCGATGTGCGTATAGTTTATTACACTAGCTATTGCGCACCTAGTTTAGTTAACACGCAAAAAGTAATATGAAATATTAGCTCCATCATGTATAATTTCACATTCAGCACCTATTCAGGCGCTGAATTCGGCCATCTCGGGAATGTATGTCCGAAGTTCATTTTTTACATATAGCACCCATGCAGTAGCGGGACATTTACATGTTTGCATAGATTTATAAGAATTATGTTGGATCGGTTAAGCGGATAATTTTAACCAACACACCTAGGTAGCGATCGATAAAACTCCAGTTAATAGTTTTAAAAACCCGAAAGTTATTCGTTTATCGTTAATGAAATAAGTTTATGTGGTAGTTATACCAATGTTAAACATGTATTTAGAGCGATATTTAATGTGGTGGTGACATACATCGCAGTTATATGTTTTTGTTTTCAACAAATGTGAAAAATTGAAAGTTGAACCTTTGAAGGAAATCTTGGAGCTGGTTTCCCTAAGTGTAGACTCCATCCGGGTTTCTATCAAGCCGGGTCCAATGCTCAGCGTTCGCTGGTATCCGATAAATGGCGCTTCGATTGTAACCGTCGTTGTGACGTCACTGGAAATTTGAAGCGTCGCCGACCCGGACGAAATTTGTTGCATGAGGGCAATTACAAAATCCTTTCCCTTGGAACCTTGTGGAACAAAACTTTGAGTTGAACTATTAAAGCTAGGGCATCGGAAATACATTTATAAAGTGGAACCACACCAAGAATTGCATGTATAGTAGGATTTAAAAAAAGCTTATGGAACAACTAAATACTTTAAATGAAACAACCGTATACAGTAATAAATCGCATTTATGAAAATACTGACTTTTAGCACGTATAATAAGTCATAGTATGACTCGCGAATATAAACCTGTCACTATTCGTCGTTTTACGCATGATTATATCACTACCGTGACGACGAATATATGAGTTTCGTTCTCGACTCGAATAAAATATATAGAGAAAGAATATCACACCTAAACTTTGATTGCATCATTTTACTCACTTGCTCGAATTAAACGTGAATAAACATACAGGAAGTAATTTAAACGATAACTATATTAAACACAATTCACACGTTTCATATCATGTTGGCAAACTTCATTAGGACAAAAATAATGACAGTACTGTATACGTATACTTACTGACAATTTCAGCATTAACTACCATCGACAGCAACAGCAACAGCAGCATCTGATATCGCATTCTTAACCATTCAAACCCAGACACTCACATGTAAAATGCGTAACAGAGAACCGAGGCTTTTTCTTGGTCTTCGAAAACCCAAAACAATTCCTTTGAATATTCTCGAATGTCTTCGATGCAAGTTACAGATAACGATAATAATGATAGACGTTAAATATCCCAAAATGTCACCGATGCAATTCACAGATAGCACAAAAGCTGCTTGAAATAGAAGACTCCTTTTGCGAGCTTTCTTGATTAGGCAAGAGTTGTTATAATCATTGGCACTTTGGACTTGTTTTGAAAACAAAAAATGGAGGACGGCGGGAAAAACGGCTCACACAGAAATAGTCGATATGAAACTCGTTCTGGGAAAACGGTGTGGGTAAAGTGTCATCCCATCTTAACCTGTGCAGTCCACGTGCTTACCAGGGACAACACTTTCCTCTGTACGTTTTTTTTTCGTTTAAAGGGAGTCTCTTCTAAACGAAAATTTATTTTATGTAGATAGTGCCATTTATCAATTGCACATGGAAATCTGGAGCGAAAATGTATGCACATGCATTTAGTTCCGTTTTCCCATAGTAAGGCAGGCATAATAACATTAATTTCACAACTAGAAATGAACATGAATATAAACTTCAATATGAGTTATATACATTAATAAAACGGCAGAGTTAATCATATTAAGTGTTGTTAGGATATTCTTTTAAAAAGATGTATTTCTAATGAAGTGGTCATAAAACTAATCCATTAACAGAGTTTTACCTCAGGCATGTTTTATTTCAATGACTGTCATGATCTTTTCGCTAACGAGGTGAGCTTAATATTATTTTATCGACATCGTTTGCAGTCTTCGAATGTTGCATTTCGGTTGGTTTTGTCTGTTTGTACAAGTCAACCAGGCGGATCCCAGAACCTAGAAATCATATAGCACTCGCCTCAGTGTTGTGAAGATAAGGTCCGTTTTAACAGGCTATCTCTTGCATGTATTCATTCGGGGCCTTGGGGTTACTTTGGTGTACTCCATATTAAAATACTTTTTACATTAAAATCCATTTGGTTTTTTAAAAACATCACATTTTAAATATTTATTAAAAATAATTATTTAAGTTGACGTTAATCGCAGGCTTATCAGAGACTTTTCATACGGTGTATGGGGGACTAATACATATTTGCCATGTTATGACACGTGGAATAATTGACATGCGCAGTACACGTGTTTCAAAATATTTATAGTATTACACGAGCACGATATGTCAAATCTAACAAAATTTAACAACGATAAAAAATTGTAATCGTTTATAAATTAACATTACCTGTCGCTCCATTGTATGAGTTTATATTATGGATGTTAACGAACATTCGAATATCAAGATTCTAGATTAGTATTCGGGCAGTTATTCAGTATCCGAATATGTGTATATAGAAAATAATAAATAATGCCTCGTTTATTTGGCATTGGCATGTCCAGTTGTTTACGGTAAACGATTTTTGGGACTTCGTGGTTGCAAAGGTCACCATTTTTCAACAAAGTAATTAGAACTACTTTTGTTCGAAAATGCAGCAGTTGTCCAATAGTTACAACCCAACACAAGTTTGAAGATCTGTATCTTGACAGCAATATGGTTTCATTATTTAAACGAATTTAATGAATGCCCACACATTCGAGTTATTGAAGGAAAACTTAATGAAAAAATAAACGTCTCTTACAATATAAATCTGTTGACACTGAAGTCCATAGAAGAAAAAACGACCTTATATTTCGCAGACTCAGCGAAAAAAAGAGAACACAACTATTCATATTTCATCCCACGATTCCTTTTTAATAGCTACGCGTAACAAGACAAGAAATTAAAACAACAGACAAATCCAATCAAGACAAGACAAAACAGGACAGGGCAGGGCAGGGCAGCGAAGGGCAGGGCAGGACAGGGCATGGCAGTCGTTTATGTATATATATATATATATATATATATATATATATATATATATATATATATATATATATATATATATATATATATATATATATATATGAGCCATGTCGTGAAAAATCCCGTATTTGTGACAAAGTTCACATTGTTTTTTTTCAATATATTGTTAAAGACTGTGCTTGTTATAATAACACCAAATTTAGAGATAAAGCCCCATTACTTACTTAGAATCTCTTATTTTAGTAACAGAATTGCAGAGGTGTTTTGACGTTTACAACGTTAACAACGTTTTCAAGTAAACCGCAATGAGATATTTAAAAAAAAATGTGGGTACGAACATTTTTGAAAAGAAAAAAAAATTGGGTACGAACATGTTGGGTACGAACAAATTATGCCAAACAAAATGTGGGTACGAAAAAAATTTGGGTAGGAAAAAAATTGGGCACGAAAAAAAATGGTTGCGAATTGTTTTTGTTTTTGGGTACAATAAAAAAATTTGGGTACGAAAAACAATTGGGTACAAAAAAACTTAAGGTTCGAACAAAATGTGGTTACAAAAAAAATAATGGTACGATAAACATTTAGGTACGAAAAACTATTTGGGTACGAAAAAAAATTGTGTACGAAAAAAAATGGCTACGAATAATTTTGGGTACGCATTTTTTTATTAGGAAAGAAGGGGTACCTTTAAGTATACCGGGGTACCCAAAAGTATCATTTGAAAATCGGTGTCCGGTGAAGTATACTCCAAGTACACGGGGTACGGGGACGTAGTACCCGTAGGGAACTTGACCCATTCAGCTTCACTACCGCCACACTCACTTATTTTGTAAATTGGTTGCATGTCAATCAAAGATATGACAACCAAGTGTTGTCTTATGACGTCACAGTTTATGATGTTCCATTGGCGCGAAATTTTGTATGGTACAGCGGAAAAGCGGCCAATGCAAAACAAGCTTGATGGTAAGATATTTTGCCCGTATACTTATTATAGATAATTCACTATCGAACGCTGCATATACATGATGTGTATATTTTTATATTTTCTGCAATTATTTATTCAGTTTAGTTTTGGGGTAAAGTTTTGTAAACATTGAATTACATGCAAATAATACCGATCAGGATCCTTTAGAGGATTGTGTACACCCTGATGCTGTGATGATGTCAACATTCTATGACGGCATGATATGAAAAAGGTGTCATGACGTAAAAAATAACTCATCGTGTCGTCTAAAATTATGATGGCAAGTCATTTTCACTAGAGCATGACACCAAAAATAATGTTGATTTGTCGACTTAGATTATGTTGACCAAATATTTTTTCGGGAAAAGCCGGAAACATTTACGTCGAGATTTTTACTTAATGTCGTTATGGCGAGTAAAATTAAGAGGGAAAAACCTACAAAAACTATGACGACATACCATGTTATTTCACAGTAAGTCGATATAAACTAATCCGGCATGACCATGTTATTGGGGTGTACCATATTCTATGACGACATGATATGAAAAAGGTGTCATGGCGTAAAAATAACTCATCGTGTCGGCTAAAACTAGGATGGCAAGTCATTTTCACAAGAGCATGACTCCAAAAATTATGTTGATTAGTCGACTTAGATCATGTCGACCAAATTATTTTTCGGGAAAAGCCGGAAACATTTACGTCGAGACTTTAACTTAATGTCGTTATGGCGAGTAAAATTAAGTGGAAAAAAGCTTCAAAACTATGTCGACATACCATGTTATTTCACAGTAAGTCGATATAAATTAATCCGGCATGACCATATTATTGAGGTGTACCATATACGCTTCCGTATAAATTTAACTATGTCTGTGTTGTTGACTGTATGACAATATATATCTTGATGACTTGCACGTATCGTAATGTTGACATGTCGATATAACTGAAGGAGGGATTGCTTGTTGTATTATTTTCTGCGTCCCTATGACAGCTTTTATATAATATGAGGACGAGTCGATATAATTTAAGTTGACAAAAGGCGTTGTTTTAAAAGTTTGTATAATATCTGTGTGGATCACTGGATGTCGACATGACTTATGAAGACATGGGTATAACATATAGGTATGTCGACACATATATAGCGATATATATCATCAACATGATATTGGTGAGATAACCTAGATCATGTCGACCAAGAACTTTTTAGGGAAAAGCCGGAAACATTTCCGTCGGTACTTTAACTTAATGTCGTTATGGCGAGTAAAATTAAGTGGGAAAAAACTACAAAATTATGACGAAACACCATGTTATTTCACAGAACATGTAAGTCGATATAATCTAATTCGGCATGACCATATTATTGGGGTGTACATTATACGCTTCCATACATAGCTAACACACAACAAGAGTCACATAATGTTTTATATTTGTATGTTTGTACTTTTTTGTCATCCCTCAGTGCTACAAATGGTTCCGTTGTTGTTAAGTTCAGATAAGCATTTAATGTGACCACGAAATTTGTCATCTTTTTATCACTTAATGTCGTCAACATGTTGACAAAATAATTTGCGTCAACATGTTGACAAAATAATTTGTGTGGCCAATGTAGAGAACAGTTTTGGTTTTCAAAGAAATACATGAATTTTACACAGTTTCTAAACAGTTTATATATATTTATCGGTGTATTTAACAGGTTTAAACTGTTTTCTACTTGTGCATCTGGGCATCAGAAAGTTAGCAGGGTTTTTGTATTGTATGGTATATTATAGAGATATTTCTATAAAGGAGGCGCATCGAGTATTAACCCCCGGGTAATAGAATAGACTTGTGTAAACTAACCTGACTAAGCACAGCAACATTCCATTTTCTAGACAGATCTGTTGTAGAATTTACTTTGCAACTTCACCATATCATCAGCATATGTGGATCATAACAGCGTTATAGTACCAACTATTCATTTATATTGTTTGACCAGTTTGACTTAATGCTATTACCGTAATGTTCTGTATGTAGACTATGAGCAAAACAAGAAAGCAAAGAAACGCTGTATGGTCAAGCTGTCGTTGTAAATTGCAAATTATTGTGTACCGAATGTTTACTTTTGATCAAGCATCCAGTAAAAAGTATCACTTGAAATGATCAATTACCCATACAATTTAGTAAACAAACTGTCGTAGGTGAAATTTTCCCCAAAAGGACCTATACGCATTTATTGTATTGTGTTCTTTTTAGCAAAAGGAAATAGTTGTACAATATTTAATTTGCCAATGGCTGGCCTATTAGAATAGGAAAACAAGTATCAGCACATATCCATAGTTTTATTTTAAAATTTTCAATGAAGACCTTTTCTGTGTAAATGTGACATAGAAAATTGTTAATGTAATACAGACGTTCACAACTTCAATGAAATTGTATTAAACAAGTCCAGCTTAAATTTTCTATTCGAAAGTCCCACAACAAAAAACGGAAAATGTAATATATCATTGCTTAAATTACAGACCGACGACAAGGGCGTGTTTTCCACGACGTTGTCAAACGAGTATTCCGTAGCAGCGGACACATTTAATCTGTCACGTGACCAAGTGTGGAAGCTCTCATTGGACAGCATTGATCATTTGTTCAGTGACGATGAGGTCAAACGGAAGTTACGTCACAAGTGGGGACAGTTAAAAGACCACGTGTTTGCTGATAAACATGTGTCTCGGTTTATATGAAACTTCTTCGTCAGTTATCCTGTTAAAGATAATAAATGATATTAATGTTGATGTGCATCGTTAGTAGTTGAATTTGTACAGTATTTTTTGCGTACTTTATTTATAAGTGTTTAAACGCAAATCGTTTCTTTCTTTAAAAAGTTAGCAGTTAAACTGTTCGTCAGTCTGTCTGTCTGTCCGTCCGTCCGTCCGTCCGTCCGAAAACTCTAAGATTGGCCATATCTTTTGCAATATTGACGATAGCAACTTGATATTTTGCCTGCATGTGTATCTCATGGAGCTGCAAATTTTGGTGGTGAAAGGTCAAGGTCATGCTTTAAGGTAAAAGGTAAAAAAAACAAATCCAAGGGAAGTAACAAGCTTGAAAGGGAGATAATTTTTCTTTATCATTTGGCAGGTTCAGATCATTTTTACAAGGGAAGTTATATTTTTATTATATCCCTTTAAAAATTATTACTTCCCTTTTAAAAATTATCTGTACATGCCCAATGATAAAAAATCAATCAAAGAGGTGCAGTAGGGGGCATTGTGTTTCTGACAAACACACCTCTTGTTTTAAGTAATATGTTTTGAACAACAAAATATTTTTATGAGCGATTAATATTGTATTATGTTTTAAACAGAAAGCATTCGCTTTACATGTGACAATTTGATCTCAAACTTGAGTACAGCGTAAATTGAGAGTTCCCTTCGGATTTTTAACATACATAAATTTTGACCCTTGTCAAAAATATCTGTTATACTCATTAAAAACATTAATTTATTAGAAGAAAAAAATAAATACTTGGGTAGTAAAATGTTCATTACTTTCCGGAATGCTAAATCTGCTGAATCTTAGCTGGTTTAAGTCCTCATCAAAATGCAATTTCGATTCTATTAAGGGTAAATCCGCGTCACTATTTCTATAATGAGTGTCAACTTTAAACCAAATATAATTATGTTTTGTCTTGGATAACTCTATTGTACAAAATATTAAGGCGAGCTCAAATACTGTTCGGGATTATTCCTAAATAATGCGAACTGTCTTACTAAATTGATATTCAACATTTCATTGTTTGCAAGGGAGGTTGACGTTGGCTATAAAATGTACGAAACAGGCTGTGTTTTAAGTCATGGATTATATTCGTATTCTGGTACTTACGTTTGTGGCTGTACTGTGCGCTACCGAAAATGTGTGCGATCTGTGAGATGGCCACATATTTTCGCAGAGAACGGAAGTTGACAAGGAGTACCGGAAATCCTGATGCGCGCGCCAACAGTGAAGACCAAGATCTCTGGGACCTGTTTATGATGATGGGGTATATGCTTCAAAATATAAGATGAGTTTGAATGTCTGCGTTTAATTTTTTTTCATTGCGTTGAATTGACTGGCGAATTTAATATATTGTAGTAGCATGTTAGTCCAAGGAATATGAAGTTGTAAGACCATTTTTTCAGGCAACTTCTATTGTTCAGTGTTTAAAATAGGACCTCGTTCCTAACTTTTGAGAAAATTAAGATTTGTATGTGAACAAATCTTTGTCTTCTTCAATATTTTCTAGTTATTGCATCCATGTTTTGATGTATAATTCCGATGTATTGTTCTCTGTTCCTCACGCACAGCCATAATTAGGACTATTCTTCCACATTCAATTTCGATAAATGATATAAAACTTCTTTACAGCCACGTGGTGAAAATATCAAACTCCCATATGCAAACGATGTTCACAAGTACCAGGCTATGCTTTAACAGCTATGTTTTAATCAAAGCGCTGAAGGCACTGAAGATGTTCGCTATTGCATAATTTAACACGCAATTCATTTTTCAAAATCAATCGCAAGTTTAAAATGAACACACGCCATTCAACTTTATAAAGAGTGTGTCATAGCGCACGGGTCGAGTTTTGTGTGCACTTTTTATCATCCTTATTATTTCATAGAAAATACTGAGACAAAATAAAAACAACATGCTTTTTGGACGTTCTGAAAGCATAGAAAGTATGATGAAAATGGTAATGAGAACTTAATATATTGAAAATTTGCAGTCACCATCATATTAAAGGAATATTTTTTCTAATATCACATAACTATCTCACCAAGTATATAAATTCATAATGAAAGTTCTGTGTACAAAACTTTTGATTTTTGACACCATATACAAATTCAAAATATACAATAATCTTCGTATCTTGTATATGGAGGAATAAAAGTATATAAACATTGCTGTTTATGCTTTACTTGTTACCCGAGCTGTTCACACGGTGTCAACAACGCTGACATAAACATAGGTATAGAGCACTAATGCGCTTTGAGGCGTAGCTGTTTTACTCAGTTTTCATCTTAGTGACATTTACATAACGCCAACAGACACGCATGAATATTTTCGAATATTTAAGAAGCTGATTCGAGATACAACCTCTGATTTTTTGCTACATCACTGCGTATGTGCTCAATTCAAAGGATGTAGCACTGTTCAGTGTAAGGAATTCCGGACTATTCTCTGTTTGCTCAAACGACACAAATTGTGGCCCTGTTACAATTACGCGTTACAATCCATCTCGCAGAATTTCACTTTCGCCTCCAAGATGAGAAAACAATCATTAGCGAAATATAATAGTGTCACGATAAGAGAAAATCGTTAAATTATCCTACCACAATGTTTGCCGTACTTGGTCAGCACGTCTGGAAATAATTCCTTAATGTGTGGATAGGCTGCCATTATTAACAAGTTTGCTATTTTGAATTCAATTATGTATCAAAAAGCATTGTTCTTAAATGCGGCATTTTCAATTCGCAATGAGATTTGTAATGACCCTCGTCATGCGAAAATGGGTCTTATTCCATATGCGCCCATCATATAAATAGCCCACTCAGCTATCTCTCCTTCTGGTTATGAGAAACATAACATATTGAGTGATTTTATAGCGAACAGCATCGCCTATGGCCTTAATGCGCAAAAGCACATGTTGGGTTTAACAAACGCTTGCCGAAACGCATAAGACCCATTTTCGCATGACGGCGCTATTGACGTGTGATTTAAATGTGTCGAAAGAAAACTGCGTTTAAATCAAATATCAACATACGATATATTTCGATAGTGAAGAAAGATATTCATAACAAGGCATATGAGGACACATATGAAGTGCTCTCACGTAGTATATTTTTTATCTACTCACACTTATGTGTGATTTGACAATGATAACACACATTTCATGCAGTGAATATGCAACTTACAAGTGAAAAACACAACACAATAGTTTAACTTTTGTTTGATTTAATTTATTTATTTAGAAAAGTAAATTGCAAACTTTATTTCAAAGTCAGCGTATACGCCGACTACATTTTAAAAGATATTTATTGTTTTAAATATATTTAATATAATATACTTAGTTGTTTTCGGTTTTAGCGATTATAAAGCATTTTCGAGGTTGCCTATAGTATGCCTGTATTAATTGATGAACTCATATCAACTGTCTATGTATTGAGAACTGTGACTATAAAAAAGCTAAACCTTCTACTAACCTTCTGCTATTGCGTCGCTAGCACCCGTAAATACAAAAGATCGCCCCTATCTGTTGAGAACCAAAGAACGTTTTCCAGAAATACCCGCTGTAGTAGCATGAACGAGGTAACGAAACAGGTCATTCGTATTATTATTATAAATTGTTTGTTATATTCGGGTTTAGCGATTAGAAACATTTTTTTGTTTTTGTCTATCGTATCGCTGAAGTTATTGTTGAACTTTTGTTCAACGTTTTATAAATTGAGAATATAAGCGTTAACTTTTTCCCGAATCTATTAATGGTCTCAATTAACGACCTGTACTTCGTCATTGAGGTGTATGTGAGAACGTAACCTATTGCGGTGTTATCGCCCGTGGACTTTCCTTTGTTTATCGACAGGCGCATCTATTAATAGCCTCATATCATGAATGGACTGAGCAAAAATACTACGTCATGAAGACGCTGCAGAAAGTGGACTATTTTATTCATTCATAAACAATCTCCTCCGCGACACGTACACTACGATCATTGTTTATTGATTCTTTTCTATAAAAGCACCGTTCGAAACTATTGCATTTAACACGGATGTTTCCATTTGTGAATGAATATAATTGGAGAACTCAAACCTCTTGCATAAATTATACAACTCTTTCTCTCGCGGATACGCGAAGTAAGCGGGTATTGGGCTCCTAGTAGCTAAGGCGTATCGACCTGAATTTTAGACTAACCACCTTAGACGGTCGCTAAGCGACCATCTAAAAATGAATACCATTGTGGTCTTACTTGTTTTTTTATTTATTTATTTACAAGTACAGTGATTTGTTATTGACACACCTCTTATACGACATCATCTGGTGGAGTCTTATTTTTAAAGTTTTAATGTATTTTTATTCTGAAGTGTAAGAATGTAGGGGTGATGACACTGCAAGGCCATGCAGAGGTTTGTTGCGGCCCCTTTGCAAGCGTCCCATTGACGGATGCCGTTTAGCAATCAATGTTCCTCTTATCCAAGGGGTATTTAATATATTGTGTTTTGCTATTGACCCGTGACCTAGGAGAAATTATGGCACAGGAACCCGCGAGCAGGGTTTATGATCGCTTTGTGATGCGCATGCACACTAGCAAGACCCTGACGTCGTCTGCTACTTCGATCACCGCGTCGAGGAGCAGATCCTGTTTAAAGCTAACAAACATTCGAAAATTATGTGAACTTATCCATAGTTTAAAGTTTAAACATTTTAATTGCAATAAATAACTTGAGCCAAAAGGAAACATCTGTTGGCTAAACTGAGCCATATGTTGATGATTATATAAAATGAGAATATGCTGCATCATGCGTTATAGATTGTATTCCTGTCGGAGAAAACGCACTACATATTTTGCTATTTAACAAGACAACGCGATATTTAGAATATTAAGAATATTTATATCAAATAGTAAACAAATCAGAATAACAAAAGCATACTATGAACACCTAATAACATATAGTTCACGAGTTGTGGTATGCCAAGAGTCAAATCGGCCTTTGTCAATACGTTCAAAATGATATGCAAATTATGTTTCGTTAACACGGGTTTATCTAACATTAAGTCGCAATAAACACAATGCAAATTGGCTTTTGATAATGCATAAAAATAATAAACAACTAAATCAGTTCTACTATGGATACTGCTTTACATGTAATTTCCTATTAAATACACAGAATCTAGCTTACAAAAAGCAGCTTTATAGTAATGGTTAAGATCTATTGAATATGGTACTAAGAAAAAGTGAAGACTATATTTAAGCATGTGACATAACAATAAGTACAGATAGATTTAATAATAGGGAAATATTTTAATAATATGTTTGAGTAATTGATTAGTAACTATTGTAATTACTAATATGTAAGGAAATGTTAAAAGATTATTTGCATCAATATTTCTATTTTACACATAAGCAGAAGTCAAAAGTTAAAGTGGTCAAACTATTTGAGAGTTCATCTCGTGCATGTAAAGACTAGATAAAATATTGGAAGGTTTGTCAATAAGCAAGTAAACATGATATAGTGTGGGGTAAATAAATTGAAAAGTTAAATACCATATGTTGAGATTAAGAAATTGAGAGATTATATAACTGACAGACATTTGATTAACGGAATAGGTCAACCTATTGACATATATGATTGTTATTACCTCATTTATCGTTGTAACGGTACACATGAAAGGGGTTAACAGAAAATCTTATTTGTACAGGCCATAAAAATAGTTCACAGGCATTCACAGGCAAACACAACATACAGTTTTATGTCACACCGAGAAATGAGGTTTTAGAATATTCTATAAGCAAGTAAGAACTCGAACAGTTCGGGCTATCAATTCCCAAGGTGCAATGTAACCAATCCGTATTAAGCCCGGACCTTGGTGACCAATGGAAACTACAAGTAAATTTTATGTAAATTAACCTGGGAATATAATGCAGTGTTTTAGTTAGTAGATAGAGTCTGCGGGTAGATCTGAAAGAAACTTTGAGATTTGTCACGTCTTCTTGACGTGGTGGCCATGTTGGCCGCCGCGCTGTGAAATTGTATTTCATGAACATGAGCAAGCGTTGTGTAAGAGAATATTCAACAGAAATAAATCTCGATGAAAACAGAAATGAACTTTGTTTGTTACTGTGTGTTCACAATGTGTAATTACGTAACAAGCAGAAGTTATTAGTTATTAGTTATAGTGAATTATATACAGTTCTGGTAAGCAATACCATGCAAATATAAAAAACTAACAACATACAGAACAGAAAAGGTATTTGTTACGACGTGTACATAGTTCATCGTCAGTCTTAAGCATATTATAATATACATATCAAAAGCTCACGTGAAAAGAAAGTCATAATTAAGTAATAAGAAGTTTACATTCTTTCAAACATAAAACATGACAGTGGTGGTAAAACACAAAATAATCGCATTTTTACAAAGTATTTCTTGAACAGGGTGGGAATCAGCTATTAAGCTGTAAATATAATTATGAAAAAAAAATACAAATTGATCATTTTACGTATATCATGTGGATTATTATGCCGATAAAAAGATGGAAAAAATTAGAGTGCGTGCAAAGGATTCGTTTTCAGCTCACTGCCCGTTTTTCAGACTTTGGTTTAGCCATATACATGTCTTTGTGGAACACAAATAAGAGCCACATTAAACATACGTGATGAAGTTTGCGCGCCAATTGTATTCAGAAAAACAGAAGACGAACATAGCATTATTGCTTCTTCTGTCGTGTGACTCTTTTGTGGCCATGGCCTTTTAATCAAAGTGTGACAGTTCTGTTTCGTGTGTGCCTTGCTTAGTGTTTTTGTCTCCTGTTTCATCCCTCGCCGGCTTAGTCTGGTTATCTTTCTTTGCCACAAGCAGGAACACGAGTTCCACGAGCTCCAAGATGGAAAGCACGGAGAAACCCGCCCACAATCCCAGCTGACCTCCGATGTCACTAAGGAAGTTCGCAATCTAAATAAAAGGAACATTTTAACTAAAATGAATTTCTCTAAGATATTGTAAACAAGAAGGTTATCATGATACTTGTATTTATTTAATTTTTTCTTGCCGAAGAAAGTTTTTATTTTCGTTTGCTCTGGTGTATATTAAAAACTAAGTAATTAAATCGCAATTAAATCGAGTTCATATCATCGTTTATGGCATTAATGTTATTAACATATTTGTGAAGAGTGAATACTTTTAGGTTAAGTTTTATGTGTAGGCTAGCAATCAAACCTATATGAACATCGAGTGCTTTGCTATGACCGTTCCAATGCGGTGATCCAATCTTGCATTGTTAAGATGCTTAATGTTGTGCTGTAATCATTTTGCTGCTGACTGTTTAGGTCATTGGTCAATGGCCTTAAATAAAATACTTTTGAATCTTATCAAAATGTCCCTACTGATAATGTTTCAGGAGTTTTATTTGTTTCTATATTTACCGCATTAACTTATCTGTGTGTATACAATGTATTTCACAAAGTTTGATTACTAAAACAAACTCCCCGTTTGCTTTACAACCATGTTATTACTTCCTATATTAAGCTCACTGTGTGTTAAACTACCATGTTATTACTTCCTATGTAAAGCTCTATGTGTGTTTCGCAACCATGTTATTACTTTATATATTAAACTCTCTGTGTGTTTCAAAACCGTGTTATTACTTCATATATAAAGCTGTCTTTGTGTTTCGCCACCATGTTAATACTTCCTATATAAAGCTCTCTGTGTGTTTCACAACCGTGTTATTAATTCATATATAACGCTTTCTGTATGTTTCACAACCATGTTATTACTTCATATATAAAGCTCTCTGTATGTTCCAGAACCGTGTTATTTGATCGAACACATAACTTTGTGTTTGTTTTCACAACTGCTTTATTACTTCATATGCATAATTTCCTGTATGTTTTACCGCCTTGCCATGACATCATGTACAGATCTGTATATTTTTCAGCAACCGTTATAACTTAATATGCATTCATATCTGTATGTTTCGCAACCGTGTGATTAACTGATATGCATATCTCTCGAAATGTTTAGAGGTCAAATGCAGGGTTAATTACGAAAAATGATATTTTATAAATAGCTATATTCTAAAACGATTGGAATACTGAATCTTAAAAAGATGATCTTGTTTTCCGTGAACCGCTCGGGTATTTCCGCCACCTATTTTGGTGGTGACGTCATTTTTACATGACGCGCAAGATACGTAAACTCGCCCATTGTAATTACGGATTGGAGCTTGAACACTTCGCGTTCAACGTCAAATTTGACATTCAATATCGTGTTATTTTTTTATCTTTTCGATAAGATTTATTTAAAGCGTTTGTTGAAACTAGTTTTTTGCATTACAAACATTATTCGACATGGTTCAGTGTGGTGCTTTCAGGTGCATGGAGCGTCCGGAAAATTTTTCTAACTACACGCACCGAATTCCATAACTTAAAATGTTTTTTTGCTCACCTGAGCACAACGTGCTCATGTGGTGAGCTTTTGTGATCGCCTTTTGTCCGTCGTCCGTTGTCCGTTGTGCGTTGTGCGGCGTCAACATTTGCCTTGTTAACTCTCTAGAGGACACATTTATTGTCCAATCTTCATGAAATTTGGTCAGAAGATTAGTCTTAATGATTACTTGGATGAGGTCGAAAATGGTTACGTTTGCTGGAAAAACATGGCTGCCAAGGGGCGGGGCATTTTTCCTTATATGGCTATATATGGCTATAGTAAAATCTTGTTAACACTCTAGAGGCCACATTTATTGTCTGATCTTCATGAAACTTGGTCAGAAGATTCATCCTAATAATATCTTGGATGAGTTTGAAAATGATGCTGGTTGGTTGAAAAACATGGCCGCCAGGGGGCGGGGCATTTTCCTTATATGGCTTTTGTAAAACCTTGTTAACACTCTAGAGGCCACATTTATTTTCCGATCTTCATGAAACTTGCTTTTAAGATTTGTCCCAATGATATCTTGAATTAGTTCAAAAATGGTAACCTTTGCTTGAAAAACATGGCTGCGAAGGGGCAGGGCATATTTCCTTATATGGCTATATAAGGCTATAGTAAAATCTTGTTAACACTCTAGAGGCCACATTTATTGTCTCCATGAAACTTGGTCAAAAGATTCATCCCAATAATATCTTTGACGAGTTCAGAAATGATGCCGGTTGGTTGAAAAACATTTGCCAGGGGCGGGGCATTTTTCCTTATATGGCTAAAGTAAAACCTTGTTAACACTTGAGGCCACATTTATTGTCCTATCTTCATGAAATTTGGTCAGAAGATTTGTCTTATTGATATTTTAGATGAGTTTGAAAATGGTTACGTTTGATTGAAAAACATGGCTGCCAAGGGGCGGGGCATTTTTATTTATATGGCTATATATGGCTTTAGTAAAATCTTGTTAACACTGTAGAGGCCACATTTATAGTCCGATCTTCATGAAACTCGGTCAAAAGATTCACCCCAATAATATCTTGGACGAGTTCAAAAATGATGCCGGTTGGTTGAAAAACATGGCCAACACGGGGGCGGGGCATTTTTCCTTATATGGCTTTAGTAAAACCTTGTTAACACTCTAGAGGTCACATTTATAGTCCGATCATCATGAAATTTGGTCAGAAGATTTGTCGTAATGATATCTTGGATGAGTTCGAAAATGGTTTTGGTTGCTTTAAAAACATGGCCACCAGGGGGCGGGGCATTTTTCCTTATATGGCTATATATGGCTATAGTAAAACCTTGTTAACACTCTAGAGGCCACATTTATTGTCCAGTCTTCATGAAATTTGGTCAGAAGATTGGTCTCAATGATATCTTGGATTAGTTTGAAAATAATTATGTTTGCTTGAAAAACATGGCTTCCAAGGGGCGGGGCAATTTTCCTAACATGGCTATAGTAAAATCTTGTTAACACTCTAGAAGCCACAATTACTGTCCGATCTTCATGAAACTTGGTCAGAAGATTCATCCCAATAATATCTTGGACGAGTTTAAAAATGATGCCGTTTGGTTGAAAAACATGGCTGCCAGGGGGAGAGGCATTTTTCCTTATATGGCTATAGTAAAACCTTGTTAACACTCTAGAGGCCACATTTATTTTCCGATCTTCATGAAACTTGGTCAGAAGATTTGTCCCAATAATATCTTGTTATCTCAGGTGAGCGACTTTGGGCCTTTCAGGCCCTCTTGTTTTTATTTACTGAAAATGCGAGACAATATTCTAAATGTACTTAAGTAACGATGCAGCTCAAAAATATTGAATATTTCGTAAAATAAAGCTAACCCATACACAAATTATTGTTCCTTATAGCAAAATGCAAAATGTCAACGTTAGATGTTGTCTGGTAACGTTGATTTAACAAGATACAAAAATGCTCGTTTTTTTGTTATTGTGTCACAAATAATTCCATTTTTATTATCCGAACATTTACGGGCAAACGCGAGATCGGATTCGGTCAGCGTCGGAAGCATGACGTAGCTCTCATGAATAATAGTTATATCAAGCCGAAATGAATTCTGGGTAACTGGAATATAGCGAATGCGAAAATGGTAGATTTCTGGGATAACTTGTATTTATAGTTTGTATAAATTATGCGAATGAACGCAACCCGAATGAATCCGATCCTGACTCGATATCATCCACAAAACGAAAGAAGATGACATCGTGGAACGATATTTAGATGCTTAGAAGTTGCCGAATGTTTGTATTTTAACGTTTTTAAACCAATGTTACTTTTTTTAGGGTCTTCCTATTGTAAATAACCATCGTATGGTACTGTTTGCTGTTGAATTTGTTTATATAGCATAATACAGTACGTGTGTAGTATTGGTGAGAGTGATAGTGGCTTTAATATTACTAGAAACACGGAAAGGCATTATTGTTATGCCCTTTTGTGGATCACCTTTAACCAACGTGCTATCACTTGATAAGCATAGCTCTCTTAAAGTTATTCACCTTTTCTTTACCTCATATGCATAGCTCTCCTTGACAACTTCGTAGGACAGAGTCTTCAGATAAATCCGGACAAGTAGTAAGTTATCTCTGAAAAAGCATACCATAGTTTAAATATGCTCGGGTTTCTAAAATTCTATGCAATTTAAAAGATACAAGTCCTGGGTTTATGGTCTGATATAGATTTATCTTTAGCAGGGGTTCACATTTATAAGCATTCACTGAATTATAAGTCGTCCGTTTGCCCTCGGCGCAGTATGCAGCCATGGTACTTTGGCTTATATCCCTACAATAACTCATACACATGATAAGAGAAGAGTAGGCGTATGATTACCGCAATTACTCTAAGTTTTCAGACACTCGAAGCTTTCGGACAACCCCCCATGTGACTCTATATTTTTGGACCTACGGGTTTTCGTCCAAAATCAATGACTCCAATTTTTCGGACAGTATATTTTACAGCGCTAGTTTACAAGATTTCTGTCATGATTTCTCTTCTCTGGGACCATTCGAAAATGGAGTTTTACGAACGAAATAAGGTCATAAAACCTGGCATAGAATGCCCTGAGGGCAATGGACCATTACAATTGCGTTTTTTGGGGTAGATTACCATGTATACCGGTAATAAATAATGGTTTCACCCGACAGCATTTGAAATAATATAGTATTCAGGAAGCATTATGGAAGTTGTTTAAATAAACGTTTTTATATACCATTTCAGGTAAGAGATTGAACATAAGTGAAGTTGTATTTTATTCGAAGTAGAGAAAGGCGATAACAACACAAAACATCTATTGAACATTTATTAATTGGTTTTATTTCATTATTATAATTGACAAACAAACAAACCATGTATGTCTCTTAATTTTCGGACACTCGTACTTGTTTAATATTATTCGTATTTAAATTTTCGGACACGAAAAAAATAAAATGTGTTAGTGTCCTAAAAGTGAGAGTAATTACGGTTATTGGTTGCTTAGATTAAATTTACATCGATTTGAGCAGTTCGAACAAGGGACTAAGGCCAGTTTAGACCCGATACCACTTAGAAGTATTTATACATAGTTTGTTTTGATATTTTATCGCTAAAACATTAAGTCGACAATCAACCGAATCCGACACTTATCCTCTCTTTAATGTATTGTTTATTTACCTGATTGTATTGCGATCAAATTCCTCTATATCCCATGGCGTTTTTTTGCGTATTATCTGCAGCAGAATGGGTAAGTACTTCTCGTTCGGCCAAGAAATCAACGTGACGTCTGGCGTGTAGAGCTCTTCCCTTTGTTGACAATATCAGTTATTTTAGCAAATATGACATTCTTTAGGGGAGACGATCATGTAAGAATATTCATGGCTTATTATGCAAGTGACGGGATGCATTTAAAAAAATACAAACAATTTGTGACATTACAATAAACGTGATGCAATCAGCAGTTCTAGTTAAGCGAAATATCAACTGTCTTTTTAATAATGAGTTTTACAAAAACAAAGCCCTGTATTGCAAATGACAGACTGCGTCAGTAATAAGTTTTGTTAAATTCTGCTCTTCCTGTGAAGTAAGTGACCTGTTGCAAATAAAATAATTATTGTTACAATCCGAAAGACGTATATTTCACGTGACCAAATGTTGTAGCAAAAATTACTGTTGCAGTCCACAAATCGTGTAGGGCAAGTGGTCAATTACGTTTACAACAATACATTTTACAATACCTTTATGTGTGTTTTTATAGCAAATGCCATTGCAATAATGTGTGCCATAATCCGCAAGTCCTTCAAGGCAAGTCGCAAATTGCATTTACAATACATGTATATCTTGCCAAAATCCGGAAGTCTTTTTTTATTCAAAATATCATTTGCCTTTACTGCAAGTTTTGCTTCAATCAACAGGTGTTTTTTTCAGGCAAGATGACCAAATGCCCCTACAAGAAGTTTTGTTACAGTCCCCCGAAACACGCGAGTTATCGATTTCATATTCCGTATAAAGAAACAAACACCGTTTACATGTGTTTAATGGTTTGCATTTTATGTACATTATGTTTTATTATTAAGAGTTTAACTAAAGACTAAGATATGACTTATCAAAAATTGTAAGTTACTGACCTCACAATATTAAGGAGGTCTTTGCCAGTCAAATTTATCAACTAAAAACATTTTTTTAAAGTGAATATAGTCAACAGTGATAATTAAATTAAAAATGATGTTCCTTTTAAGTGTCTGACGCGACTTTCTAATTCTTAATTATCGACTGTGTATATTTGCATATGAATAAACTATACGAATAATAGAGAAAACAAACCTGCACGGGTTGTTGCATTTGCACCCGGACGGCGTTGAGTTCGTGAATTCATCCAGCGTCCTCAGAATGCACTCGTAGTCCTCGTCTGAATCTCAAGGTCTGATATCCGTTTTATTATCAAACGTCCGAGCTTTGAACAGGAAAAAGTGCTGGTAGCAGCTGCATCTCTGTGCTATATTCTCTTGACGACATTTACGAATGCAGTCCTTGAATGTGAAAATTAACAGGTAATATACCTTGACCACTTTGTCGAGACATATGCCAGTTATTTGACGAGCCCCATTTTGAAATTGTTCTTGAGGTAGATGTATGCTTATGCTGGCCATTTGCCATATCCACCCCAATGGTCAGTTAGTTACAAGATGTCATTGACATGCATGTCCTTTCTAAAATTTAACTTTGTCTCAATTTATCCTGAAGGCGTGCTGCGCTTGAGTGGCAATCTTTTAGTGCAAAACGCAGAGGAAATATTGTAATAACTAAGTTACATAGCGCTATTAATGGCACAGTGAGTTTGCGCAATAGATTCTGCGAATCAAGCTCCAATGTTAAGTTAGAGTTTCAACTGTCACACCATACTGTAGCTTTTCATCAAGTTTTTATCATTTGACAAGAAACTGTTTCAAAACTATGAACACATATATCTTTTGTATTAATTATCTATTTATTTATTTTGAAATAAACCGGCCTTTGTACGCTTTAGATAAATGTTGCTTATAATTATTAAAAGTGAACTATTATATTTTTATGAAAGTTTTACGACTCTACAAAACTACATCGCACTTACGTAAACCGACGCATTAGAGTTGACATCACACATCGGATTTTCGTCGTTCTTACCTGGTACCCTTTCATTTACAGACTGCCAAATATAAAAAGGGTAATCACATTAATAATTGGTGTTCTCAGTCTATTTTATTTTTTGGTCACTCATTATTCTCAGTATTTGTTTAGGACTCGGTCCTTTTGAAATGTGACAACAAGTAACCGGTTAGTGATGATCATCGATTAGATCGATTATTAATAAAAATGTTTATTTAATTGTTTCATACTTGAAATTTGTTAAAACAGTTTGAATAACGTTTGTTTATTTTTCCTTTGTTCAATACATGTTAAACAACAAATATATTTCTAGTTATCTTATAGTGCCGTTATAAGACACTCAAAACCAAAGAAAATAAAACGTGATATATAAAAAGTCAATAGAACAAAAGAAAACAAACCTGCGATACCGCTATGTCGGCTTTGAAACCTGGTGGAACATATACAAGCGCATTTGCATCCAGGTATTCGCCTACGTCATGCAACGGGTAAATCACAACGCCGCTTGATGACGTCACAAAAGGAACATCTGCGTATTGATCAACGTTCAGCAACAATTCTAAACCTATAAAATCAATATTGCATAGACAGAGGTTGTTATCCTGTGACAAACAATATGGCGACGTCCAGGCCGAGATAGGTATTTTTCACCGTTTTTACCCTTTATTGCTTGTATTAATTGTTAAAATGCCAGTAACTTTCCAGCCATATGGAAAAGAAAGTGATATGCGTTTTTAGCGGGAGCTCTAACTTCAGAGGGTAAATCTGAACTGTGATTTGAACTTTGGTTTTGGAATTGAATTCGGAATAAGCTGGATTACTGTAGCGTACCAGTAAGAATTCAAATTGTAGCATGTAAATAAAGATTTATGGCAAGCGATTGAGATACATACAGATTAGCATCACTTCGATAACGATTTTATGCGAATACACAAGCTAAACAATAATATGTCATCGGATCTGTTATACACAACAAAAATAGTATATACTGTTTCTTGAAAGAAACAAGGCATGATTCAAAAAGGCTCATACGGAATTTCTTTAAAATATGCAATTTTCCCCGAATTTCAAGCAAACTTTGGGAAATTACTTCCCCTTTTACAGTTTTGTTCATTATATTTTCCCCAAAATGGAAGACTAGGCCCTTTCCCCAAATCCAAAAAAAAGCCCTGTCGAATAACGCAATGTTTTAGTTCAGTGTTTTTGTTAAACAATTGACGGATATAGAGCAGTATCAGTGACTTAAAAGAGTGTCAAATAATTATGGAGAGTAAGTTGGTTGCTTTTTCCTAGTTCCTTTGTCATTTTTATAATAAAAAATAAGGTCCTGTTCCTTATTCCTTATTCAAGCTTAATATATTTGATATAAGGTTTTAAAGACAAATAATGCATACAATTCTTAAGCAAATTAAAAAAAAATAACTCGAATACATTTACTTTATGTTTCTTTTTCGCGCTTGCATATGATTTCTTGTTTAAGCCGCACCGATATGTTCTGATTCGAATATTTACTTCACATCAAAAAACCGAAAGCATATAACATTATATACATTTATGTGATATAAAAGTGCAGTCTTGTACATTTCAACATGTTTGCTTTTATTTATAATCCCGTTCCTTTTTCGCAGCTGAATAAGGAACAAGGAACCAGTTCCTTTTTCCTTATGTAAGCCGAATAAGGAACTTGCATTTTCATACTAAAACATCAATGCAATTGATCCAAAGTTAACCACATAAAAATTAATTTCATTATATAAAGGTTGTATATTTAAAATACTAATTGCAATACATTTCTACTTAGTTTTAAGTAATGATAATCAAGTTCCTTATTCAGTTTGAATTAGGAATAAGGAACTGGTTCCTTATTCTTTATTTAAATCTAATAAGGAAATGGAATGTTCTTTCTATAAATTATAAATCAAATTGAACCAACGTGACGAATAAATCAACGAAAATTATTGTAAATGTAGGACGTGTTTAACAAATATTAATTTCAGCACATTTCTACTTTGTTGTATTTAATGATAACATAGTTCCTAATTTGGTTTGAATAAGGAATAAGGGACTGGTTCAAATCTAATAAGTAACTTGTATTGTCCTATTTAACAAATACATTTATATGAATAAAGAGACGCATAAATCAAGGAAAATCTCTGTAAATGTAGGTTGGAAATAATAAAAATATATATTTATTGCAGTACATTTCTTCTTAGGTCTTTTTTGTAATGATAACCCAGTGCCTTTTTCGCAGCTTAATAAGGAAAACGTAACCAGTTGCACTATCTAAATATATGACTGATAACCATCGTGAACAGCGCCATTTTGTCGATCCTCGCGACTTTTAAGCGTTCGCCAATGTTGAAGGTCGCCGAATGAAACTTTGGCATCCTAGAGCGAGAAGACGCACTTTCGGCGATAGAAAATCTATTGAAATAAAACAACCCATTCACAGCTATGTAAGTTTTGGTTTTTAATTGAAAAACTAAAACAACAACAACAACAAAATAGTGTAACATAATGATAGGAAATTAGGTAAAATATTTGGGTTTACTTTACGTAAGAAATATTGAACATTTTATAAATGGCGAGTATACATGACAGTCAAAAAGTGAGAGATTAAATATTTATATACGGTGTATGTTTAACAACAACAGGGAGTCGACGCTGTTGACATAAGGATTTGAACGGTGGTGTGTGTTTGCCTTGGGCACACAAAGTTGCATTGATCATACGAAGCGTGCACCGGGAAACACACTGCATGTAAAAACTTGAACAATTTAATATATCCAGTCCCATGATGCAATTCAACCAACCAGCAATAAGCGTTCATAGAATCGACCAATCAAATATGTTATAGAAATTTTATTATATTATGTTTATGTGTAGTTCGATAGAACGAGATGTTTGGTGTGGAAACGACTGTTAGAAAGCGTTGAGACTTGGAGGCGTACGGATCGAGAAAGATACGATCATGTAGCTATCAGACTGTATTTGTATAACTGAAAATATTAAGTATGTTAGACATTAAATTTGACTAGAAACTGACATATGGTGTTGTTGAATATTTCATCCCACATTATGCAGAGAAATTAACATTAATAGAAAGGGACGGACTTGTCCCATGCGCGATACAGCAAGATGGTAGTTAATGCAAATCCCGTCATCATGACAATATGCACATGACGAGAAATCGAATGATAGGCTACATGCTAGTAATTTAAGAGAAATGAACGTTATTAGTAACTGTGTGTCAACCATGAATGATGAGCGATTACGTGACACAGGACATTAAATATAATGATACGAAATTAGGTAAAATATTTGGGTTTACTTTATGTAAGAAATATTGAAAAATGTATCAATGGCGAGTATACATGACAGTCACAAAGTGAGAGATTAAATATTTAGATATGGTGTATATTTAACAACAAAAGGGGGTAGACGCTGTTGACATAAGGATTTGAACGGTGGTGTGTGTTTGCCTTGGGCACACAAAGTTGCATTGATCATACGAAGCGTGCACCGGGAAACACACTGCATGTAAAAACTTGAACAATTTAATCTATCCAGTCCCATGATGCAATTCAACCAACCAGCAATAAGCGCGCATAGAATAGACCAATCAAATATGTTATAGTATTTTTTATTATTTTATGTTTATGTGTAGTTCGATAGAACGAGATGTTTGGTGTGGAAACGACGGTTAGACAGCGTTTAGACTTGGAGGCGTACGGATCGAGAAAGATACGATCATGTAGCTATCAGACTGTATTTGTATAATTGAAAATATTAAGTATTTTAGACATTAAATTGGACTAAAAACTGATATATGTTGTTGTTGAATATTTCATCCCACATTATGCAGAGAAATTAACATTAATAGAAAGGGACGGACTTGTCCCATGCGCGATACAGCAAAATGGTAGTTAATGCAAATCCCGTCATCATGACAATATGCGCATGACGAGAAATCGAATGAAAGGCTACATACTAGTAATTTAAGAGAAATAAACGTTATTAGTAACTGTGTGTCAACCATGAATGATGAACAATTATGTGAGAATAAAGAGGCATTGCGATGAAACTTTCCAGTCTTATAGAGGCACCTTGGTCGCTGTTCAGTCTCGCTTTATTGTGACATCTTTATTGTGACGTCGCACTGATGACAACGCTGTCCGACATATTGGCATTCGGTGCGAATATATAACTGTTACTTTGAGAGCGAGAAAACGCGTATATGCGCTAAACAAAAATAAGACGAAAACACACTTCTACAGCTAGGATGCGCGCTCTTTCGTTTCAATTATAAAATAAAATAAAATATTGAGGCATTTCAATGAATCTTTTAAGTCTTCTAGAGGCACTTGGACCGCTGCCTCCGGTGCCGACTTTATTTTATGGTGACGTGTTGAAATCATTGTGCATGCTTAATCATATCCTTTTGAAACTGTTTTCGTATGAAAACGGAACGAGATATCTAAAACATGTTTAGTTTTCAGCTATCACATTGTCTTGACCAAAGTTCAGGGTCAGATAAGACTTCAAAAAACTGTACCAGAGATATAAACAAGAAACCGTCGGAGACGGGTGATGCTCCCCAAAATTTTTTTTTGGCACAATATTGCACTATATATTCAGATAAAAGGAAACGTCTTGATAGGCATAACTTTGGACAAAATAATGCGATGGATGGTTTAGCAACTTAAAAATTTCAAAGGGCCATAATTCTCTAAATAAATCATCTAACCAGAACCTACAAATAACATGCGCATCTCCTCAAGGTAGTTAAGCTTCCCATGAAGCTTCATTGAATTCCAGTCAGTAGTTGGGGAGAAATAGCCCGGACAAGAATTGCATTATATGTACAGTTTATAGAAAATTTCAAAGGGCCATAACTCTGTGAAAATCATCCGACCAGAACTGGCTGAAAATATGCACATCTCCTCTTGGTAGTGAAGCTTCCCATAAAGTTTCAATGAATTCCGGTCATTAGTTGCTGAGAAATAGCCGGACAAGAATTGCCCTATATGTACAGTTAATGGAAAATTTCAAAGGGCCCTAACTCTGTGAAAAATCATCCGACCAGAACCCGCTGATAATATGCACATCTCCTCTTTGTAGTGAAGCTTCCCATAAAACACACACACACGCACACACACACACACACACACACACACACACACACACACACACACACACACACACACACACACACACACACACACACACACACACACACACACACACACACACACACACACACACACACACACACACACACACACACACACACACACACACACACACACACACACACACACACACACACACACACACAAACACACAAACACACACACACACATTGAATAAGGAACTGGCATTTTCATACAAAACAAAATATTAAAATAAACCAAATCACCAATAAATCAATGCAAATCATTGTAAATGTAGGTTGGGTATCAAATACATTAATTGAAGTACATCTCTACTACGTTTTATTTAATGACAACCTAGTTCCTTATTCGGATTGAAAACGGAATAAGGAACTTTTTCCTTATTCAAACCAATAAGGAACTGCCATTTATTATACGCACAATAAAATAAAATGAACCAAAGAGACCAATACATCAATGAAAATCATTTGAAATGTAGGTTGGTTATCAAACATATGTATTGTAGTACATTTCTAAATAGTTGTTTTTTGCGTAATGATAACATGTATTTTTTCGTGGCAAAAATTAACCAAGTGCTCTTACTTCGGAGCAAATATGACTGGTTACCACCAATACCAGCGCTATTTTGTCGGTTTCATCGAAATATCTCTGTATTTCGTTGTTGTTGTTGTTTTTAATTAAAACACAAAACTTACATAGCTGAAATAGGGTGGTTTTATTTCAATAGATTTTCTATCTCCGAAAGCGCGTTTTCTCGCGCTAGGATGCATACGTAACATCCAGCGACCTTCAACATTGGCGCACGATTAAAACTCTAGAGAACCGACAAAATGGCACTGTTCTCGGTGGTTATAAGTCATATTTTTAGATAGTGAAACTGGTGACGTTTTCCTTATTAAGCCGCGAAAAAGGCACTCGGTTATCATTACAAAAGAGAACTAAGAAGATATGTCCTGTAATAAAGACTTGTTTTTTATTCACAACCTACATTTACAGTTATTTTCCTTGATTTATGCGTCTCTTTATTCAAATTAATTTATTTGTTAAGTAAGAACATGCCAGTTCCTTATTCGATTTGAATAAGGAATAAGAAACCAATTCCTTATTCCTTATTCAAACCGAATATGGAACTATGTTATCATTTAATGCAACAAAGTAGAAATGTACTGCAATAAATTGTTTTAAACCCGTCCTACTTTTACAATAATTTTCGTTGATTTATTTGTCTCGTTGGTTCATTTTGATTTATAATTTATAGAAAGAACATGCTAGTTTTTATTCGATTTAAATAAGGAATCATGAACCAGTTCCTTTTTCCTTATTCAAACTGAATAAGTAACTGGATTACCGTTGCTTAAAACTAAGTAGAAATGTATTGCAATTAGTATTTTCAATATACAAGCTATATATAATGATGTTCATTTATATGTGGTTAACTTTGGATCAATTGCATTGATGTTAATATAAGAAAATGCCAGTTCCTTATTTGGCTTGGATAAGGAATAAGGAACTGGTTACTTTTTCATTATTCAGCCGCGAAAAGGGAACTGGATTATAAATAAAAACAAACATGTTGAAATGTACATGATTGCACTTTTATATACATACATATAAAATTATGTTATATGCATTAGGTTTTGTGGATGAGAAGTTAGTATTCGAATAAGAAAATATCGGTCCGGTTTAAAAAAGAAATCCTATGCCTTCGCGAGGAAGAAACATGAATATGTAACGTTATACATAAAGTAAATGTATTCGAGTTATTTTGTTTTGATTTACTTAAGAAATGTATGCATTATTTTTCTTTAAAACCCTATATCAAATATATTCGAATAAGGAATCATGAACTAGGAAAAGGGAACTAACTTACTATCCATAAAATCTTGTAATTGCGATGAATTGTTCGTTTACTTTTAATTGGAAATTGACGTTGAATTTAAATGGAATATGTCGTTCCAGTGATAGTTAATTAAAAATGTCTATCCACAAAGATTTACATGCTTACATCAACCGGTCTAAAATGGAAAAGAAGGATCGCGATGGAAGCAAACAAAACTTGACGAGCATAAAAATGGTGATTTTAATCAATGCAAAAACTTTAGTGAGTAGAACAAGAGCCAGTAGAGGTTTTACTGTTGTAAATCATAGGGCAATTAGCAAAAAGTGTGTCAATTAAGATTTGTTTGTCGAGCAAGCCTCCCCATGTAAACCATTATTTAACTCGTCGGACAAAGTCAAGTTTACAATGACACTTACATAGTATTCTGTCATGTCTATTTGAACAACCATACACTGCACAAAAGGCAGGCACTTATACTTCGTATTAATAATTTTTAAACACAATAATTTCTTCTATGTGTATTAAATTAACGTGTAAATGGGTTTCTTTGTTCTGTGTAACAAGATGGCGGCAAGCGCTGTTCGTGACGTATAATGTCTTGGAAAAGAGTGACTAAGTGATGATAATGAGTAACTTAGTCGTAGTAACAATGTAAAAATAAAAATATACTGTTACATCATATAAGATCTGCATGTGATTATGCTATAGAGTATGGCTGATATAGAAAAATGCACGTTCACAAGCACAATTGTTGACTTTTTCTTAAGTTTGTTAGGCTTAAAAAAAAACAACCCGATATTGTTGATGGTAGGCCTGAACTTAGTATATTCACGACTGAATAATAGTACAATAGTACGATTATAAATGTAAATGGTAACTTCGTCAAATTCTGTTTTCAAAAGCAAGAATTACACCGTCATGATTAAGTTTTTTTTTAAACTTTTCACAAGTTAAACGTTAACAGAAATCAATCGCTCCGACTTTTCTCTTTATCTTTTGTCGCTGTTGACCGCTTTTGAAAATTAAACCGTTTGTATTTTCCACTGAAATATGAAGAGGATATTTATTGATATTTGTTGATTTCACTGTCCCACTTTTTTAATTTCACGAGTGGCTTAAGAAAAACATATTTTCACGAGTTGCATAGCCTAAACGTAATATCTTTGTGTTGTATCACGTCATCATCAGGTGTATTAAAATGAGAAAAATTTGGTTGTTCAGATAAACTTTCACTGACAAAGATTTTTTTCTGCTATAAATTGATATAATACACTGAAAAACATTAAATAGAACGCATATTTATATATGTAAGTATATTTATGTCATATATCTATCGTGAACCTATGTTAAACAACCAAATCATAGACTTCAAATTAAAACACGGATGTATTACCAAGTGAGTTACAATAGGATTTAAGTTAAGATATGTACAAGGAAACAAAACACATATTCAACATGATTGCACTATCAGAGCATTTAAGATTTTTTCATGTTTAGATTTTAGGTTTTTGAATAAGGACGCAAATTCAATATTTCTGTAAATATAAAAAGCTATAGCGTGCCAATTACCGTATCTTTGACCCGAAGAAGACACTTCCCCCGAAGGTGAAATACCATCTTGCTTCTCGGGATCGAACACATAACACAGTCCGTAGTCATACGTACGAATTATGGAGTCATCACCGAGAGCAGGTCTGGAAAGAACAAATGCGAAATCATCCGGCAATTAGCCGCCGGAATCCGCGAATCGTGTTTTCTTTCAAATAGCGTCATTATATATAAGATATAATTATGTATAAAATCTTGTGTAACAATTCAAAGGTCAGAAACCTTTGGGGAACTATGATTTGTTAATATGCTAAGAAACTAAGTATAGTTTAACCTGTACATTAATGGTTGCGGTTAGTGATGTATTGATTTGTGCCTAACGGAAGTTAGACTGTTAACAGCCCTGCATTATCATTTTTATAGAGATAACTCTCTCCTACTTATTGTACTGTACTTTTACTATACAGAGTTACGTTTTCTTATCTGCTTAAAATGCAGGACTGTTAAACCCTGCGAGAGAGGTGGGCAGAATCCTGGAAAGATTGTAATCTGATATTGCCGCCTGATGGGCCAGAGTGCTGCTGCAGTGATTTATTATATCTTTGGCCATCTAATGTTTATATAATTACTAAATGATAATGGGCCTTGATTTGCACAGTATTTAGAACAACATTGTGTAAACATTCTTTAGTTATGATCTCTTTGAGGGAAAATAGACTTAAGGATTTAAAATATTTTTTTATGTTTGAGGATTTTAAGACAAACCGTGAACTATCTTTAATGGTCATTGGGCAATATGTTTTATTGATATGTCTTATAGTGATACAGCAATGAAGTAAACTCATAATATGGCAGAATCTACACCTCAAAAAGAATTTACACAGACTAACTACGACTACAAAGAAAATCACTTGCTTACTGTGTGGAGATTTAAAGATAGAGGCAAAAGACAGGCGGAAAGTGTTTGTTGGTGGTGAAAAAACTGATATATGTTACCTAATAGAAAGGACCTCAAAATTACAGGGGTATACAAAAAAAAAATTTAGCCATTAGATTAGCTATATTGATAGAATTTCAAACTCCTGTGGTTAAACCCTGCAAGTCAATTTCTAGCAGGATGTAATCCGAGGGGGTTTTAGTGTGACGTCACAATAGGGGTTTTCCGTTACTAAAAATAGATTGGCCGTCAACACTCGATCGCGGCCATTTACATCGTATAAGAGTAAAGGTCGTCGGAAGACTAAATACTGACAATTTCACACAAACAAACTATAAATATACACATTTTCTTTCTTAAAGTAAGACTTTAATAAATAATATTTCAAAAATAATAAAACATATATTAATTTGATTATACTTATAAGTGGTGTAAATGCGAAAGTGTAATTTATCATCAGCGATCGAAATTAATTGTAAGAGGTGCATTGAATCAGTTATATAAAACAAAGCCCTAAAAAAGCGACAAACATTGCGAGTTTTAATTTTCTTATACATAGAATGAATTTTCGTTTAGTTTACATTGAATGAAAATATTAATAAGTTTAATTAGCATTCAAATGAAAAAATATGCATATTTGAAAATTGAACTGGAATGCACATGTATATTGAAAACTCTTTACTTGTGTTAATGAGCGATAAAAATCTAGTATTTTATGATACCATACATTTATACATTTAATTCATTTTACGCAACAATTTTATATCACTACTATGATCAAACGTGTTTGCATGTTTTCATGATGATGTTTCGAAAACTGCAGTAACGCACGATCTTTACGCGTTATAGCGGAGTTTACATTTGCATGTACCCGTTAAATACGTTAATTGTGTAGCAGTAAGTTTTTCAAATATTTTAAATGTATAGTTATTAAACACCTCACTGTTATGTTAAAACTGGCTAATATACATTTTATAGTTCCTGTTGATCCATGTCGGAAATGACTATTTGTTAAATATGTTCAAATATTTTATTAAAGCAACTATTAAGTATTTGGCTTAAATGACTGCTCAATCGGCCAAGAGATGACATGGAGGTATCATAAATTGTGGTAAATGACCAGACGCATGTGGTTAATGTAGGGTACTTGTAGATTTTATTTCCTGGCCATTACATGAAATAGTAAAATTTTGGATTCTGCTTAACTTTTTCTTGGATCCAAAAAGAATATATTCTGTTTTCCCAAGATGCAAAGACAGTTTGTTATCAATTAGCCATTTACTGCAATTTTCTAGCTTTGCCTAGAACCTGGCTAATATAAGATGGATCTTTGTGGAAAAAACAAAATGTATCGTCTGCATAAAGAATAAGTTTGCAAAACGAATTAATGCTTGTGCTCATATCATTTATATATGCCAGGAACAATAAAGGCCCAAGAATACTGCCCTGTGGGACACCGCACACAACCGACCGGAAGTCCGGCCTTGCATCATTTACGTGAACAAACTGAGTCCTTTCAGACAAATATGAGCGGAACCACTCAACCGACTCCACGTCCATCTCCAGGAGCTTTCGACAAATGATGTCATGGTCCACGGTGTCGAAAGCCTTCTGAAGGTCAAGCATAATCATACCCGTGAACATACCCCTAGAGGTCTGTGCATCAATGTGATCTGTAAGATGGATAAGGCAGGAGTCGGTAGAGTACCTCCCCCTAAACCCACTCTGATATTCGTACAAAATGTTGTTTTTGACGAAAAAAGGCTCCAGCTGGTTGTATACGGCGCGCTCAAGAATTTTTGAAACTATTGACAATAAACTAACTGGCCTTTAATTACAAACATCAGATCTATCATTCTTCTTAAAAAGAGGCTTAACTTTGGCACTTTTCATAGCATCTGGAACAGAATTATTTACAATAAAGCTATTTATTAAGAATGTAATCTGAATTTTAGAAAAGGATGATGAATCTTTCAAAAATCGGGCAGGTATATCATCTAAACCTGTGCTTTTCAAACAATTTAACTTACGTAATTCCTTGTGAACAAATTGTTCGGAAATTGTACGGAGTTTAAACGACTTAGCTTCAGGATTTCTTTTTATGTAAAAAGCTACTTTAAAAGCATCAGAGGTTACATGTAAACAATTTGGAGCAGCTGGAAGTTTGTCTACCAAGACGGCGGCTACCGTGGTAAAGAAATGAATGATCAGCAATATTTTTAGCTTCAAAACAAATACGGTCTTTTATTTTAAGGACAAAATTTGCTGAAGATTTACTTGTGTCACTATATCCCAATGATTTTAAATGAGCCCAGAGTGATTTTGGATTGTGTTTACTTTCTTCTAGCTGCTCGTGGATATAGGTTGCTTTTGCCTTTTTAATTGCCTTTTGGACTTTATTTCGATAAAAACAAAATTGTTTATTAAATTCTTTTTCACCATATTTGTTGAATTTATTCATATATTGATCTCTATTTTTTATTAGATCTAAAATGTGTGAGTCAATCCGTGGTTCTGTTCGTTGTTTTAAACGCACTTCTTTAATTGGTGCAACCTCATTCAAAACTGATAAAAAGTGTCTCTAAATATTATCCAAGACTCTTGTGTAGATTCGGAAGTAAACATTTTATCCCATTTTTTTTTGTTTTAACTTTGTGGTAAAATCGTCGGCATTATAGTTCTTCATGCATCTAACATTGACAGTGTTATGTTTAAAAAATTTCCCTTTCGTCACTTTCATAGTACAAAAGATCGGAAAGTGATCGCTTAAATTCAAAGGAAGAAGGCCAGACTGAGATATCTTATCTGCATGACTAACTAGAACATGGTCTAATAAAAACTGAGTGGTGTCTGTTACTCTTGTAGGATCAGTAATCAGTTGTGTAAGAGTGAATACGTTAAGCAATTGACTATACTTAGAAAAAAGACTATTCTTTTTCTTCAACTGACAGATGTTAAAATCACCCAAAATGAACCATTCTATATCACTTCTGAGTTTGGCTAAAACATTTTCAAATTCTTCAATAAAATTATTTTGATCTCGTGGTCTATAACATGAACTAATTAAAAGTGGTTTGGTTTTCGCAAGGTATAGTTTTACCCATACAGCTTCAATTGTGTCGCTCTGGAGTTCAGGTTTTTCCAAAAAAGCAATATCTTCACGTAAATATATAGACACACTCCGCCTCCAGACCTGTTCCTGTCGCGGCGAACAATATTGAATCCAGGAATAGCCACCTCATTGTTGGTGACTAAGCCATCCAACCAGGTCTCAGAAACTGCAATCACACTTACTTTGCACTGTGCAGCAAATAGTCTCAATTGATCGATTTTTGAAAGTAAAGAGCATGTGTTGAAATGAACAAAATGCATCCTTTTCTGTCTGAAAGCGTCGAATTGATCGAAAGACTCAGTTCTCAGTTGTTGATAAATATTAGCATACAGATGGGGAAAAACGTGTATATTATGTAAATTGAACTGTCTTTGCATTTATATTGAAATCCCATTATTAGTGATAACGAGTGATAAAAATATAGAATTTTTTGACCCAATAAATTTATATATTTTATTTATTTGACGCAAGTATTTTTTACCATATTGGGATTGCTTGTTTTTATGATGATGTTTCGTACACTGCAGTTTCGTACAATCTTTACAAGTAATAGCGGAGTTTACAATTGCCGATACCCGTGAAATACGTAAATGATTTGGCAGTAAAATTGTAAAATATTTTTTTACTTTATAGTTATTTGACACTGTTTTATTATGATTAAACTGGCTAATATATATACACAAGTTCCTGTTAATCCATTTCGGACAAATTTCTTCAATTTGTTAAAATATATCAAAATATTGTATTTAAGCAACTATAAAGTATTTTGCCTTTAAAATGTGGCTTAAATGACGGCGCAATATGCAAAGAAATGACATAGAGGTATCATAAATTGTGTTCTATGACCAGACACTTGTCTCTCGCATGAGGTTTATGCAGGTACCCAATTATAGGTATGGGTTTATGATAATATGACATAATGCGATTGTTTAAAACGGTTGTAAAGAGCTTAGACAAACAGCTAACTAAAGTTATCCCTCTATAGTTATTTACATTTTCTTTTGAGCCTTTCTTGTGCAGAGGGACAATTATTCCCTCGGTCCATTTTACAGGATAATATCCTGAGTTCAATACACAATTAAATAAGTCACATACATGCAAGGCTAATATATCAACACTTTCAATAAAATACTCGTTCAAAAGATTATCACTACCGCAAGATTTGTTCCGCTTCAATAATTTAACAGCATTAATTTTCTCTTCAACTGTAATTGGGTCATCAAGCTCAGGGTTAACATTATTAGGATTATCAAAATCATAATTACTATTAAAATATTCGGCATCATTATTCTTATCAGTCGAAATGTCTGTGCTTAAATTTTCAAAATAATTTTTAAACTCATTTAGAGAAATATTGGAAGATGTTTTTGCCGATTTAGATTTAAAATGTTTCCAAAAGTCTCTTGGCCTACTTTTGCGTAAATTGGCTAAATCGGACATACGTTTATTATAATCAGCTTGCTTTTTTTCCTAACAATATTTTTGTAATTAGTTTTTGCATCACACAAAATAGACCTGTTTGTATTACTTTTGTCGACATTAAACAATCTAAGTGCTTCTAAATACATATTACGCGCAACAATACAGTCATGGTCAAACCAGTCTTTATCTTTCCTATTGTAACCCTCAAAAATAAACATCATGTGTATAAAAACAATCTTTGGCAAACAATGGATCTGCAACATCGCGAATAGTATTTGAAAACTTGTCAATCAAAACATTAATTGAGTCCCTGTCAGGGCAATTGGTATTATGCACAATATCATTAAAAGTTGGTAAGCTTCGAATATTCCCTGATCGAAATTGTTCCCGCAGGGAGTCATTCCATTTATGTTTTATACCTGATTGGCTTTCTTCGCTATGAAATCTGTTATTGCATAACAATAAAAAGCATAGCGGAGCATGGTCACTCCATTCATTAAAACTTTGTATATAAAATTGTTGTATCTGTGAAAAGTAACTTTCTTTTGTTAAAAGATAATCGATCACTGAACAACCGTTATTTGACAAAAATGTGTACTGATCACTATTACCAATGCGACCATTTACAATACGAAAAGACGAGCCTTTACAAATATCGAGCAATTTTATCCCGTGACTGTTGAAAGATTTATCTAAAGAGGCCCTGTCAGGGATACAATCTGAAGTATAATCTGCTATCAATACAACTATTAAAGTTGTCACAAACAATATAATCCTGTCTGTCTGTCTATGATAATATGTTTTCTTTGTAATTGTCTGGACAATATCCGATCATTAGAGATAATCGGTGTTAATGAACCAAGGGGCAATTAAACATCGGATTAAAATGCTGAAACAAAAAGTTTAAAAAATGGTGCGAACAATTAAATAAAAACATTTACATTTATCAAGAGAGATAATTGAATGTGTATCAAGGTAGTTTTTTACAGACATATAAAGTTCAAATCAGTTACTATATGTTGCATAACAATTGTATATGTGCATACAATAAATCTATTTGTTGTTTCTTTTCGTCACTATTTGTATTCGTTCATACAATTGTATGTATTCTGGCAGAATTTACATTTCTGAGTTTTTTGTTCAAAACAATAGTTGCGAAGATGTGCCTAGTAGAGATTCTGTGTACACCACATACCGAACTCGTAGATTGTGCTCCATTCCCGAGTTTGTTGTCAGTTTAAACAAATAATAACAACAGTATTAGCGTTCCAGAAATGCGATTCCTTGCATGCTAATGTTTTATTATTTAGACATTATTAGTAAAATTATATTTGATTGAGTGCATTATTTTCAAAAAAAAAACACGATAATTATGTCAATCTGCTCGATATTCGCCTATGTGAAGTTCACCTCTTTTTGCCAACCAGTGGGCTGAGTCTAAACTGTGCAGGTGCGCGTGACGTCACTCGCCAAGTATTTGGTGTTGTAAACAGAAATCCAGTAAGCTTTCTTCTATTTCTTTACTTCTTTATTTAAAAGAAAGGGCTATCGGTAAAAAATACGATGTCTTGAATTATATAATATGCTTGTTGGGTCGTGGGTAATTTTCATAAAGTTTTTACATCACACATATTTATAAATATATTACTATGAATCATTATAAACATAATTATTAACATTTGGTATTTATATTTGTTGCTTTTGTCCATATGTTAATCGTATGTCATAATAATAAATAATCGATTGTGTTGATGGTGTCAAACCACCATCTTGAAAGCAGATTCTTGTTGAGCCGTGAATTCTGATTGGCTATTCCAGTTTCAAGATGTGAATACTATAAATAGCCTTTAAACTGACATTGCAGGGGTGGTTAATTTTTTATGAAAACATGTCAACAGACGATGTTGTAAGAAAAAAAAGATTTTGTGTTACTTAGGAACACTATATGAACGTATCATTATAGTAGAAATATTTATTTGATGAATTACAATATATTGACCCGTTTTATGGCATTTTATCAGCAAAATGATGGTGACTGTGTCAAAACATTTTCTGTTACGAACTGCACCATATGCGAACGTTCTGTCAAGGGATTTTACGCGATCTCCATACCCACGACTCAAAAAAAAAACAAGAGTCAACAAGAACCTACCACTTTCGATTTTCTATAATTCATATTTAAGCTATCAGAACTAATCCCACCAGTCATTAAGGAACAGAAGGGTCATGAGTAGCATAATTATATTCAGTAAGTAAACTGTGTTAAGTGAGTCCTTTGTATGTATGTGTTATTTTGTTTGTATCATCGTAAGATGCGGTATGTCTAGAAATGTATATCTGTGTGAGATGATTTATTGTTTTAACTCATTTGAATATTAATTAAAGAGCTTTGATGCGTGTTGGTATGTTTATTATCATATAATCTTGAGGGGAACCACACATGTTTTAATAAATGTATGTAATGTTGTTTTGTGTTTTTTCAGGACGTCTCCTTCCATTACTTTATTGATTTATTAATGTAAATAAATAATTTGTAACCGGCTTGTTACGAGTATATGATTTCATCAATACCCAACGTGGCAGTTGGTTACAGATGTATGTAAGTTTAATTAGGAAATAAAATGTACTCATCACGGTGCGTTGCACTTTCATTTTCACAATGAACAAGTATATGAGTATATAAAAACACTCAAGTTGTTAGTAAGGTGTTGCATATGTAGATATATTATTATAGTTTTCAAGATATAACAAATGCAAAGGACGTAAATAAACGTGTCTGTTAGAAATAGTTATCATTCAGAATTATTGTATACGGTGGCTAATTTCTGACTCATCGTTTTGCGTGTTGGATGAATTGAAAGTCGCAAACACTCAAACTCGACCTAAAATCCTGCCGTCACTCAATAACAGACGTCAGCCATGCTAATTGTGCCTTTAATATTAAGATTAAATTGATGGTGATTACAACAAAAGCCATAGCACTCACCGTGAGCACAATTTCCCGGCAAATGTGCAAATCAGGACAAATTTGTTGTAAGGCTGCGATAATGCCTTCAGCTCGTCTTCGGACAAACTACTTAAACGCATTTTGAACTTCTCTGCTGTGTTGACCATAATGTCAGCATCTTTGTAAACACATTAAAATACCATATACATAAATAGTTTTGTAAACAATTTGATATGCGCATTGTATTTTTTCTATTTTGACTAGCTACGTATTATAACACCATTTAAATATTCGGATTGATCACAAACAACTGTCGTTTTACAAACGAATAGCATTACGGCAATTGAACAAATATTCCGTAATATGAACTAAATATGTAAGTTAGAATAATTCTAGACTTATAAAAGAAAACAATGTAGAAGATGTAAACTCACCTAAGTCCGTCGAGTCATCGAAATTATCAATATTGGTGGAGTCGTATGTAAACGAACTATCCTGTAAAAAGGAAAATAATGTTTCAATGCAAATGAATAACTTCGAAGACGAAATTATTTTCTTCATACAACATAATATTATGTGTTTTCTTTACGTTTTATTTAGGTTTCAACTTACTTATTTACAATGCTTCATCAAATGTCATATACGAATACAAATCACTTCATGAAAAAATAAAGTAATCAAGTTTAACATATGCAAGAAAAGTTAGTGTAGTTATGACTAATTAAAATTTACTGAGATATTCTCGCAACTTATTAAACAGCTACATTGCGTGCACAAAGACCAGTAAGTTTATTGACAATTTACTGCTTACATATTTCCAGTACACATATGTCATACGCATGTCCATGTCAAAATGAACGCCATGGTAATCCCATGAATCGAACTATATAAGGCCACCAACTTACGCCAAATGATATGTTACGGTACATGTCCATGCTGATGTTGTATTTTTCAGCAGCCTCAATAAGGATATTCTCTAGATCAGAATCAGACGTAAAGCTATAATAGTTGATAAGGTTGGTGTTGCAGATGACAATTTTTGGAAACTTCATCTTCTTCACTATCTTTATCTCCATGGAAGTGGAAACAGGATGGCTGAAATGTTTTGATATGGGTGATCGAATTATTATCATCATGTTGAATACAAACAAACTAACACATTAGCTGCACCAGGTTGAGATCAACCGCATTAAGGCCAATGGCTCCATATGTATGGTGGAGCATAGAAATCATATGAAACAACGCCTAACTTTTCCACTTTTTGACCATGTTTAAAGCAGCAAACACGCGCAATATTGTCTGTTGTTTATTTAAAAACAAAGCCATAAAATATAATAAAAAAAGTGTGCGATTAATAAAATACCAGGCTAGTGTCATGTTCACCTGACGTAGACTTTCTGAGATTTGTTCCATAAAGTTATACACGAACCTAGTGCCTTTGGTACCCACTATATGAGTGATCGTTTCGCTTGTCCGGATAAAAGTCCAAATTGAAATATCAGTAAATGGATTGCTTTACCAGTCTAGCGAGCGTCGACATTACCTGTCGTATTTCCGGTGCAGATTTACGACTTGCCATGCGATCATTCCCAGGGAAGCGCACACCGACATTACCCAGAGTATCCTCAACGCAGTGAACGGTGAGTTCTTGGTCCGTCCTAGTCCATGGATGGTCGCATAGTCCATGTACTCGGCGACAGCTGTTTTGCTCATTCTGCAAGGGAAAGACGCATACCATCGTCGGAACTAACCTTTCCCCAAAATACGATATACGTTAAAGACCAATTTTGTCGTACCACATAGATTTAAAACTATCAATTTCGTCTCAAATGTGCAATATGCCTTAAGTTGAAAAAAAAATCCAACACATTTTATCACAAGTTTGCAATAATACATATAAAGTATAACACAATAATGTAATGCAATCAGAGTTTTTTTTTTTATTTCAGTTACATAAATGGTGCATATGCAACACATAAAAGGGATATTATGGCATCTTACAGTTTATATGGGTCTTTCGCAACCGTTGTTTATTTTTGGTGTTTTCACTTCATATACACTTATACTTGTTAATGTAGCATCAACATACTAAAACAATATCCCGGAAAGAGAAAAATAATGCATTTTAATATCAACCGTACTTTCGTTGTGACAACTGACGACAGAAATGATTCGATTTACGATGTGAATCTAAATTCAGTTTAAGTGCAGATTCTTTCATACGACACATAGACACTATTTTGTGTAAGGGACCATTTTGGCTTAGAGGACTGGGTGAGTCTTGTAAAATATCAAATATAACATATATTTTTTATAAACAACTGATAGTAAGATGAGTTGCAGATAATTGGTCAGTAACCACATTTTAACTAACTCGTTTGACCTGTTAATTCTTTTCAGCTCAATTCAACAGTGAAAAATGCCCATAATATCACTTTAAGTTATATATAAAAGTCAGTGACGTATAAAGAATTTAGCGAACTTAAGAGGAAAATGTCTCATCCTTTACTACACATGTGCAACGTATTTGGCTACATACACATTTTGTTTAAGATAAGTAATCCACAAAATTATCTGCATATTAAATTTCTTGTATATATTATAATATTTTGGGTGAGAATTTTACTTTTGTTGACAAAAAAAATTGTTACACGCATTATTATATCTGTGTTGGAGATAATGGAACATAACAGTGCAATAGATCTTTAAAGTTAACATTCTGAGCATACAACGAAAAGAAAAAATAAACATAGTCTATAGAAGAAAAATAAGACAATGTCCAGTATGTATACATAATAAAAGTCTATATAAAATGTAATAAATGCAGAGCCTTTGCAAATTCAGATGCTAAACGGCATAGAAACAACAATAATATTAATAAGTACATATAATTATGATTTATGACTCATAGCTACTACATTTAATTTCATGTAAGATTACAAATGGTACTTTTAATTAGGATAGTATTTGAAGACAGTTGCAATCAGTACAAAACTCATAAAATTTAATACCAAGTTTTAGGCACAATAGCATTAAACAATTCCCATTCACTGTCAAACAATTCTGATTGTTTTTTTAATTGACATTATTTTTAAGTCATCAAAGGCTTAATTTGTGTATTGATTGACTTCTGTTATGCCTCATATGCATTCATTGATTTTAGATTCATATTAGCATGTGTATTAGATAATATACAAAATGACATTATTTATGGCTCTTTAAGATTTTGTTGAATATCCAAGGGGAAAAGTAGTCTTATTCATGAAAGGAAAAGTTTGTCCTAGTAATATGTCATTATTCATTGCTTAGATATCTGGCACTCATAGAATACACTTTCTAAAGTTTCCCTACTTAGCTTGCAATATGAATATAATTGCTCATCGGTATTTTTATTTTATTCAAAAGACTGTGTGTTCCAAGCATCCTTTGAATCATTCTGTATATGAACAACTAAACCTTTACATCATTGATAATTAAAAGGGCTAGTTCAAATATGCAATCATATTATTTCTCAATAATTATAGTATTGAGTTGTATGCACGATTTCGCTGTTACTAATGGGTGTTTTTATTTTTATTTAGAATGGTGTATAGTATTTGTGTACCGGATTCTTTTTTCAATATAAGTTGGAGTAATGAGGGCAAAAAGGGTTTGAAGATTTGTTAGGTAGTACAAGATAAAACATTTCTCTTGTCACTCTATTTAGAATGTAGATTCTATTTAATTCATCAACAGAAATAAAGATTTCATCTTTTTGAATATATCACACAAACAATGAATTCCAGCACAGAACCACGACTTAAAGAAAACGCTTATTTCCTATCAATATGGTTGGATTTGAAAAAAAGAAGACGATATAAGCGTTCTTTTGTTTTTACTTTTTATTTGCCACAATAAAGTAAGCATAATGATAACTTCAATAACACGTTTATCACTATCAAAATAAAAAGGGTGGGTTAGGCATTGATATATACAAGCAATTGAATTATGGCAAAGGTATTGCTTTTACACTTACTATTTTCCCAATTTGTCTTAGAACTATTCTTTTATTCATTTTCTTCTTATTACTTCGAGCATTTTAAAACTGAGTTGGGTCCAATTTAATTTCCATATGTTTTTATGGTATCAGAACTATATCTGTGCTTTCCAATCCATACAATATTTGTTTTATCACAATGTATATTATCACCTGCAATAATTGCTAAATCCTTTATAACAGTAAGGGTCTAATTTAAGGATTGTTCAGTACTGTCTATAAATAAGTCTTATCTTAAAATTAGACCAATAATGTTCAATTCCATGAATTGTTATACCTTTTTATATTATTGTTAGCCCCCAATACAAATGACAAAACTTCGGCGCAGAGGATAAAGATACAACATGAAAGGGGATCTCCTTCTCTGAAACCCCTTTTAATAGGGGCCAAATTCGACAGGGGACCACATTGAGGAACAAAGGATTTACTTTATGTTAAACAAGAAACTAACGCTTCATGTCTGGTCTGAAAAAAGAAAAGATGTGTTTGTACAAAAGAATCGAAAGCCTTTTCGATGTCCATTAGGAGAAGTAAACCCAAGATCTTATTTTCTTCTGTGTAGTGTATCATGTGATAAATTAACCTTGCAGTTTTCCATTTGTACCTCCTTTTAATGAAACAATTCTGGTCGCTATCAATTGACTTTTCAAAAAAATGATTTTATTCTAGGAACTAAACTCCCGACGAAATTTATTAAACAATATTTATTAGATCTCACTTCGTAAGCTAAACAACACATTCAAAAACACTTAAAATATGCTTATGCATCTACCTGTAAAATTATAATTATTTTTATTGTTTAGTATAATAATTATTTTTATTTATCAATTATCATTAATATTAGTATGATGAGGTTTTTGTTTTATTTTTCTTATTAATATGTTCAACGTGTATTTTTAATACGTATTAATGTAATTAAAAAAAGTTCATGATAATTGTATGCTTATACATGTATTCCATTTTCTTAAAAATTATAATTACAATTTGAAACTTATTGAAACTATCTCAGACTATCAATCTATAGTGTGTTTTGCCTATGACCCCTATTTTCAAGGTCAAAATATACCCTTTGTGTTGGTCTATACTTTGACTCTTAAACATGCAGTATTTCACAAACATCGACGCTATCATGTTTTGTATAAAAAAAGTATTGATTACCTTTTCTCCAAGCTAAAACGTGATTATACTTAAAAATCCGAGCTTGTTTGTCCTTTATAACTTGTATAAATAAACGCATGACAGTCTGGTTTGTTACTGAAAGAGCGCCACTGTTTTGCCAAGTAAACGCCTCTAAACAATACTTTAGTTTACTAGTATTCACTAGCTCTTGTTGTGCTAATGTTTTCATAATTATTTTAATTCCCTTGGTATGAATTCTTCCGAAGGGGTGTGATCCAATCTGCATCGCATGATTGAAAACCATTTGAAACGTAAAGTCTAGGAAATGCTAGTTTCTCACGCAGGAAGCACCAATTATAAAGATTGAGAATTATATATATATATATATATATATAAACATATTTTTTGGGGAAATGTTAAAATTTGCATTGTGTGGCCTCGTGGAAATGTCGGTCACGTGAATTCAGACAAGTAACAACGAATAGATTTGCGTCTGTATCGAGATCATTAGTAACGATGTCGATCGCCTCAAAAATGATCTTAACGTTTATCAAACTTGCCCGAAAAGCACTCCCAACCTTTGTCTAAATAACAGCAACATACACACAGCATGTCAGTTCAATATATCAGCTCAATATCAAATTATTGAGCTCAAACTACACTGTTTCTTTCTATTTTAGTAACAGTGACCTTCACTTTTATTTAATTTGCCCAAAAGCAATTTCAGGCCTTGTCTGCAAGAGAGCTACTTAAACACACACTTTACGTGTACCAAAACAGTTCCAAACTTAAGTTATTGACAAATGTGGCATGATTCAAGGATCATAATAAAACAGTGCTTCATGTAATTTGGCTGGTTTTCAAATTTGGTGGCGCTGAAATTCTCACAATCATTAACGCAATTGCCATGATGATCCGATATACAGTTTTGGAGTAAGAGAGCTGAGAAGCCAAATGCGGCTACTGTTAATAATGAATGGGCCAAAATTTAAAAGTGCTTTATGCAATCTGGCTGGCCGAAATCATATGCCCGTTATTATTATAAGCAAGTCTCCACATGATCCGAATAAACGGTTTGAGTTATTAAGCAGACATTGATCTCGTTGACGCCGCCAAATTGCTCGCCATCCAAAAAAAACGTATACCTGCATGCCACTGGTGTTTCCACAGTACGCATAGTCTTTTTCAAAACGGCATTATACCGCAAGTATTGATTATCTTAGTCCAACAATATGTGTATACTTAAAATGTGGTTCCTTGTTTTTGCTTTACATGTATGTGTTTACTGCAAAATTATGTTCCATTTTGTATTTAATAACAGTATTAATGCTGGAAAAGCTGACTCCTTATTGTCTTAAACAACTATGTGTGAACTGAAAAAGCAGGTACCTTTCTTACTGTTTCTTACTGTGCAATTGTTATCAACGCATCAAAAACGTGTAGGGTACTGGAGAGGATGATACTTTTCTCCAAAGGACATGCATCTTAATACCGTCCGTTCAAAACGAAGTTGACCGTTACAATACATTAGTTATGGGTCCTTTATATTACACAGCGTCTTGTGAAGTTTCTGGATTTACCTGGTTTGCGTAATCAGCGCAGGATGTGTGCGTGTCTGGATATCGTTCGATTTAATGCCTTTCGTTTCTATGGTCTCAATTTAATCATATAGAGTACCGGTAATATTTCCTCGGGACCTTAAATTTGGGATCGGTCTACAACAAAAGTTAATGCATCACGAAAAATAATAATTTTGCAGTATCAATCTACTCTTTACTATATTAGTGTGTTTATTTATTCATGTGGTTTTTATTTTTTCATTCTATTCCCTATATAATTATGTAATATCCTAACGGCAGTGATCGCATTTAGATGACAGTAAGTGCTTGCCAATCATTTTCCGATATTTGGCTTTGACTGGATGATAATAAATAATCAGGAATTGTATAATGGGTTTACAAGTACGATGGTTAGTTTAAGCAAATAGGAAAACCAAACATGACGCCTATTGCTTCAATGGATGTAGGCAAAATTATCGAAAAAAAAACACAACTAAAACTAGACATGCTTCAGTAAATAATTAATGATGATTTTGGCTATACATATTAAAAATGTTGTTATCAAAATTTAGAATAAACTTTTATCTTATTACATGTTGTATGGCTCTAACAAAACAAAATAAATATTAAAACGTTAACACCGTCCAAACAACACATTTGTAAATTACATTATTCATCAACAACCAACAATTAGTTTAAAATTATTTGCTCTCTTATAGGCTGTGCACGTTTTTAAATAACTTGTACACCTCTTAATAAGCTTTATACGTTGTCAAAACTATTTTGTATCATACATCTTCTTATAAGATGCATACTGATACTTTGTACACCAACTCAAATGCCTCAAATTAAGCTTTATTAGTGGTCAAATAATTAACACATCTAATTTTGAGCTGTATACAAGTAATTTGAAAACCAACTTAAACGCCTGTTTTTAACATGTATGCGTTGTTTTGTTAAGCTGTATACGTTGACGACCAGCAATAACACGTCTTTTTTATCTGTATACGTTGTCAACCAGTTAACGTGTATCTTGTTCAGCTATACACGTTGTCGATCAGTTAAAACACGTCTTGTAATGCTAAAACACGTCTTGTTGATCTGTATACGCTGTCGTACAGCTAAAACACGTCTTGTTGATCTATATACGCTGTCAACCAGCTGAAGCACGTCTTGTTTATCTGTATAGGGTGTCGACCAGCTAAAACACGTCTTGTTGATCTGTTTACGCTGTCAACCAGCTAAAACGCGTCTTGTTGATCTGTATACGATGTCAACCAGCTGCAGCACGTCTTGTTGATCTGTATACGCTGTCAACCAGCTAAAACACGTCCTGTTGATCTGTATTCGCTGTCGTCCAGCTGCAACACGTCTTGTTGATCGGTATACGCAGTCAACAAGCTAAAACACGTCTTGTTGATCTGTATACGCTGTCAACCATCTGAAACACGTCTTGTTGATCGATATACGCTGTCAACCAGCTAAAACACGTCTTGTTGATCGGTATACGCTGTCGTCCAGCTAAAACACGTCTTGTTGATCTGTATACGCTGTCAACCTGCTAAAACACGTCTTGTTGATCTGTATACCGGTACGCTGTCGACCAGCTAAAACACGTTTTGTTGATCTTTATATGCTGTCAACCAGCTAAAACACGTCTTGTTGATCTGTATACGCTGTCTTCCAGCTAAAACACGTCTTGTTGATCTGTATACGCTGTCAACCAGCTAAAGCACGTCTTGTTAATCTGTATACGTGGACGACCGCTAAAACACGTCTTGTTGAGCTGTATAATATGTCAATCAGCTTAAACATGTTTTGTTGAGCTGTATACGTTGTCGACCAGCTAAAACACATCTTGTTGATCAGTTTACGTTGCCATCCAGTTAAACACGTCTTGTTGAGCTGTATACGATGTCAACCATCTGAAGCACGTCTTGTTAATTTGTATACGTGGACGATCGCTAAAACAAGTCTGGTTGAGCTGTATAATATGTCAACCAGCTTAAACACGTCTTATTGAGCTGTATAATATGTCAATCAGCTTAAACATGTTTTGTTGAGCTGTATACGTTGTCGACCAGCTAAAACACATCTTGTTGATCAGTTTACGTTGCCATCCAGTTAAACACGTCTTGTTGAGCTGTATACGATGTCAACCATCTGAAGCACGTCTTGTTAATCTGTATACGTGGACGATCGCTAAAACAAGTCTGGCCGAGCTGTATAATATGTCAACCAGCTTAAACACGTCTTATTGAGCTGTATACGTTGTTCACAAGCTAAAACACATCTTGTTGATCAGTTTACGTTGCCAACCAGTTAAAACACGTCGTGTTGAGCTGTATTCGTTGTCTGTCGCTCAAACACGTTTTGTTGAGTTGTATACGTTTCAAACCAGCTAAAACACGTCTTGTTGATTTATATACATTGACGACCAGCTAAAACACGTTTTGATAAGCTGTATAAGTATTGGACCCGTTATAACACGTCTTGTTGAGCTGTGCACGTTGTCATCTAGCTAAAAGACGTCTTGCTGATATGTATACGTAGTCGCCTAGCTAAAACACGTCTTGTTAGCGGCATACTTTGTCATCCAGGTAAAACATGTCTTTTTGATCTGTATGCGTTGTAAACCATCTAAAACACCTCTTGATGCGTCTATATATTGGACACCAGCTTGAAAACATTTTGTTGCGCTGTATACGTTGTCAACAAGCTAAAACATATCTTTTTAACTGTATGCGTTGTCCAAGAGTTAAAACAGTTCTTGTTGATCTGCATACGTTGCTGACTAGATAAAACACGTCTTGTTGGGCTGTATACGTTGTCTACGAACTTAAACACGTCGTGTTTAGATGTATACGTGGTCAACCAGTTAAAACACGTCCTTTTTGATCTGCATACGTTAACGACCAGCTAAAAACACGTTTTTGTTGAGCTATTTACGCTGTAGAACAGCTAAAAACATGTCTTGTTAAGCTATATACGCTGTAGAACAGCTAAAAACACGTCATGTTGGAGCTGCATACGTTGTCAATCAGTTCCCGCACGTCGTGTTAAGCTTATACGTTTATCAACCAGTTAAACAGGTTCCTTGTTAAGCTGTATACGTTGACGACCAGCGTAAACACGTCTTGTTGAGCTGTATGCGTGGACGACCAGCTAAAAACACGTCTTGTTAGGCTGTATGCGTTTGACGACCAGCTAAAACTGTCTTGTTAAGCTGTAATGCGTTTTCGACAGCTAAAACATGTCTTGGTAAGCTGTATGCGTTGCCGACCAGCTAAACACGTCTTGTTAAGCTGTATACGTGACGACCAGCTAAACAACGTCTTGTTAAGCTGTATACGTTGACGACCAGCTAAAACACGTCTTGTTAAGCTGTATACGTTGACGACCAGCTTTAACACGTCTTGTTAAGCTGTATACGTGACGACCAGCTAAAACACGTCTTGTTGAGCTGTATGCGTTGTCAACCAGTTTAAAATACCTCATGTAAAGCCTGTATACTTTTACGACAAGCTGAAACACGTCTTATTGATATACATGTCTATACGTTGTAAACCAACTAACACAGGTCTTGTTGAGCTGTATACGTTGCCTACACGCTAAAACACGTCTTGTTAATACGTTGTAAACCAACTAACACAGGTCTTGTTGAGCAGTAGACGTTGTCTACACGCTAAAACACGTCTTGTTAAGATGTATACGTTGTCGACCAGCAAACCACGTCTTGTTGAGCTGCATAGGTTGTCAAGCAGCTTAAACACGTCTTTTCGAGCTTGATACATTATCGACCAGGTAAAACACATCGTGTTGAGCTGTGTGCGTTGTCTACCTATTAAAACACGTCTTGTTGAGCATAATACGTTGTGGCCTCTAGAGTGTTAACAAGGTTTTGCTATATCCATATATAGCCATATAAGGAAAAACCGTAAGAATGTTCGATCTTGTCAAAGATATCATTTGGAGAAATGTTCTGACCAAGTTTAATGAAGATCGGTCAATAAATGTGGGCTCTAGAGTGTAAAAAAAAGGTTTTAAAATAGCAATATAATGAAAAATGCCCTGCCCCCCTGGCGGCCATGTTTTTTTTAACCAACCAGAACCATTTTCAAACTCGTCCAAGCTGGCGGCCATGCTTTTCAACCAACTGGAACGATTTTCGAATTCGTCTAAGACATTATTAGGATGAATGCTCTAACAAGTTTCATGTTAACAAATTTTTACTTTAGCCATATTATGAAAAATGCACCGCCCCCTGGTGCCAATGTTCCTCAACCAACTAAAACCATTTTAGAACTTCTCCAAGATATTTGGGCATTATATTATATAAATCATTGAGACAAAAGTTCTGACAAAGTTTCATGAAGATCTCACAATAAATGTGGCCTCTAGGGTGTTAACATGGTTTTATTATAGACTTATAAGGAAAAATGCCCCGCCCTCTGGCAGCCATGGTTCTCAACCGACTAGAACCATTTACGATCTCGTCCAATAAATCATAAGGACAAAAGTTCTTACCAAGTTTCATGAAGATCGGACAATAAATGTGGGCTCTACTTTGTTAACAAGGTTTTGCTATAGCCATTAAAGGAAAAATGCCCGCCCCCTGTCGGCCATGTTTTTTGACCAACCGGAACCATTTCCAAACTCGTCCAAGATATTATTAGGACAAATGTTCTGACCAAGTTTCATGAAATTCGGACAAAATTGTGGCCTCTAGAGTGTTAACAAAGTTTTTATATAGCCATATAAGGAAAAATGCCCCGCACATTGTCAGTCGTTTTTCAACCAACCGGAACCATTTTCGAACTCGCCCAAGATAACATTGGGACAAATGTTCTGACCAAGTTTCATGAAGATCGGACAATAATTGTTGCCTCAAGAGTGTTAACAAAGCAAATGTTGACGACGTACGACGCACGCCACACGATGGACTAAAGGTAATCACAAAAGCTCACCTTTGAGCACTTTGTGCTCAGAGGAGATGAAATGTAAACATACAAAACAAGTACGCTTTTAATTCCTGCCTTGGAAAGAGCTAGTATCGACGCGAAACGTCGAATTGCTTGTTAGTTCGTGTTTAACTTTTGTCGACACCCTCAAACTATACGTAACAACTTACAACATAAATGTACGATTGGTAAGTGTTAACAATTATTTATCTTTTGTTTCATGAATGTCAAAATCTGTAATGAAACGTTTCTTTAAATACCGTGACTGTGTTTTTGTCGGACAAAATCGCGGCGATTAGGCGATTTACATATGTAAGGGGTGTGTCGAAAATCGATTTCAGACTGTTTGATTGCGAATTTATCAGCTGCTGTGATTGATAGCTGCAGATTGCTCAATACTATCAAAGAATTTTTCATATTGACTTTATTAGCAAAATAAACGTATGCTATATACAAAAAAAATAGTTTCTTACAACTGTACCGTACCGTGCACAAAAAAATTACTATATTTCACGATTTTTTTAATAAGTATTTGCTTGTTGTATTTTTAATTCAATTAGATTTTTTTGTTAATGCTTTCTTTATTCAAACTCGCTTAAAACGGTGGTGGTGCATTGTTGATGACGAAAACATTATTATAATTAAATGCTGATAACCCAAGCACAAAAAGATTTTAACAACGAATGATAAGCTTTATAAAATTGTTGTTTCAGTCCTGTTAAAAAAAACATCAAAATAAGCGGACCAAAGTCTCAACTGATTGATTTGTATCGCTACGTAAATAAATGTGCCAATATGTATACGCTAATAGCCCCATTCCCCAAAGTTTGCAAGTTAAACTTTCTGAATAAAACAAAGCGAGTGTGCAAATAATCAAAACGTACAAAAAGTAATAGTTTATTGATTTAGTACTGTATTTATTGATGTGTAACTGATTATTGCTTCCCTTCGTTGATGAGGCATGTTGTTCTTAGTATGCCAGTGTTCGTTGGCAGTATGTCGCGCGCAAAAATGTAACGCGTATGATTTGTTCCATGAAAAAAGCTTAATTTAAGAACAAAGGTTCGGGTTAACCAGAACAAAAATGTAACCGGTTAACTGATTGTTTTAGTAGGTTAAGCAGCTAACCGGTTAACCTGTTTCATCCGTACCAAAGATTAATAAAATTGGTAGATATTTTATAACTCTAAAATCACATAATAAGCTACATAAAAAAAACAAAAAGTCATATCTTATCAAGTTCTTGTATTGCTAATAAAGGTTCAAACAAACTTTAAAAATATGTTGCTTTATTGCACTTTCAAAGTATTTCATTTTACAAAGAACCAAGTACACAACACACACAAGGTACTTTTGTACAACAAAAAATCTTACTCAAGACACTGGAATGTTTAAAGTTTTAAAACAATAATTTGGAACAATTGTAACCAATTATCAAGGCACATTAGTTTACTATATGACCAGTTGTCAAATGACATGCTAGAGCTCTGATTGCATGATATTCTAAATTAATGCTGTTTCTCCCTTTCTTGTAAACCTGACCATCACATCTAATAATGCACTTTCGATGAACAAATATACGTCAAAGATTAGTGTGTAAAAAGCTTACGCACTAGTTTTCTTCATACTTAATTCACTTTAAGAGCCGCAGGCTGGGAAAAGGGGCCTAATGCATGCGCTTTAAGTGTCATACCAAATTAGCCTGTGCAGTTTGCACGGGCTAATAAGGGACAACACTTTCTGTCTAAACTGGATTGACAATTAGATGACTTTCTTAAAAAGAAAAAATCGATAAAGCGGAAAACACACACCCTTGATTAGCCTGTGCTAACTGCATAAGTCATAGTAATATTTCAAGCTACCTGTAGTACAATCCTTATTTTGTAAAAAAAAGGAACAAATCTCCAGTTACAAATTAACCACAGTCAATAAGTATTTAAAAAAAAAAAGTTTTAGGACTTTTAAGTATTAAAGACTTTAACTGAAATAATTCACACTGATAAAAACGTTTTAAAGTTCCATGTTTACCATATTTATAAAAAATCTGAAAAGTCTGCCTGAACTTTATCATTTATAAGTAAAATTGCAATTTCCTTATCAAGCATTTTGAATATGGGCCAGGAGCCAAACGACAAAAAACTCATACATCATAAGTTTGATACAATACATTTTTTGAAATGTTGAATTGAGCAGCTCTCTAGAAAATACGGGTTAAACACATACATGTATGCGTAAAGTGACGTTCTACAGTGCAGTCCGCACAGTCTTATCAGGACAAAAGTTTCCTCCTAGACTGGCTTTTCGTTAAGAAACAACTTCTTTAAAACAAAAATTCAATAAAACCATAAAGTTATGTCACATATAAGCCTTTGCATACAGCACAGAACGACACTTTAAGCCTTTGCATACAGCACAGAACGACACTTTAAGCCTTTGCATACAGCACAGAACGACACTTTATTTACATGCATTAAGCCCTATTTTCCCAGAGCATGGCTAAATTGCTTACCACTAATATCTAGGATCAGTAAATGTCAGTATGCAATTCTATTCTCTGTCAATCATTTTCTTGCCACGAATTGCACAAAACTACAAAAAATAAAGGTCAATGTCTTGTTAGCTAATAACTCTTTCCAATTGAAATTATTCATACGACTTGTCATGAGATACCAAGTTTTTAAAAACTTGCATAAAAAGCTCTAGCTTTGAGTGTTGCAATTTAATCCAAGGTACTCATGCCCTGCCTTGCTATTTTGGGTTTTAATGCATATGCGTTAAGTTTCGTCCCAGATTAATCTGTAAAAGTCTAGGAAGACACTTTCAGCTAGAACTGGGTTTTCACTTATAATAAACTTCCTTTAAACATAAATTCCATTAAAGTCAGCCGTTGCGGATGATACTTAATGCATTAAGCCCGTTTATGTCATCTCTTATCAGCCGTTGCGGTTGATACTTTATGCATTAAGCCTGGTTCTCCCCGGTGGGGTTGATACTTTATGCATTAAGCCCGGTTCTCCCCGGTGGGGTTGATACTTTATGCATTAAGCCCGTTAATGTCATCTCTTATCAGCCGGTGGGGTTGATACTTTATGCATTAAGCCCGGTTATGTCCTCCCATATCAGCCGGTGGGGTTGATACTTTATGCATTAAGCCCGGTTATGTCATCCCTTATCAGCCGGTGGGGTTGATACTTTATGCATTAAGCCCGGTTCTACCCGGTGCGGTTGATACATTATGCATTAAGCCCGGTTCTCCCCGGTGCGGTTGATACATTATGAATTAAGCCCGGTTCTCTCAGAGTGCTGCTCAATTTCTTACCACTAACATTCATGAGCAGTAAATGTCAGTAATTAATTGTATTCCCCATCAATAATTATCATGCAATGAGTTTTAGAAATATAAAAAAACAAAGGAAACAAAGGTCTTTGTGTTGTTAGCTTAGAACTTATTTGTAATTGAATTTTTTCAGATTTGTCATAAGACAGCTTATTAAAATAAACTTGCACAAGAAGCCCCATATTTGTGACTTATAACTTTATGCCAGGTCCTCAAGCCCTATTGTGATATTGCTTATTTTAATGAGTGTGTGTAAAGTTTTATCCCAAATAAGCCTGTGCAAACCACACAGGCTAATCGGGGATCACACTTTCCAATTTACCTGTATTTTTGCTAAGAAGAGACTTCTTTTATACGAAAAATACCGTTCAAAACTTGCACAAGGGGTCACAGCATTGTGACTTACAACTTAACCCAAGGTACCCAAGCCCCATCGTGATATTTCGGATTCCCTGCTGGGTCTACAGGAGTGTTCAATGGGGGCACCATTGTGTCCTCGTACTGCATGAGGCGTGTTAGCAGCAGGACCACCAGGCCCTGGTTGCCAGCGGCAATGTTGTTGTACTCGCAGGGGTCAGAGGCAATGTGGAACAGACACGGGGACTGACGGGGGTCACAGTTAGTGGAGGCATTGAAAGGTTTCTGTTCACAGTCAATCTTTACAGGATTTCCGAAATGCCTGTATGACTGCAGAGTGGATTTAGCATTGGCTTTCTAACGGTGTGCATAGGTTTATGATATTTAACAAATTTCAAGATTTTATCATTGTTTTCTGCAACTAAGTCATCACTTCCCATATTGCCCAACTTAGAGTTAGCAAAGTATTGAGTATTTTTGTCAAAGGCACCGCGAGTATTTTTGTCAAAGGCACTGTTCTTGAAGGCTTCTCCACTAAAAACGTGCATCTGCTTATCCCTGGTAGCGAAATATTTAAATATGTCCGAGTTGTTGACATGAAGCTCCACAGTGTCTGAGGGGCTGGTCTAGGGAGGATACCAATCACTCCAGGCCATCCCGATATCGCCCACCACAATCTTGTAGTCCCCAACCCTCAGATCCATCTGACCTGTCCCGCTTGGGTCAATGTTATGGAGAATCTCTTGTCGGTTTCCGTGCTGGTTGTGGCTCAGTGACTGCCATTCGCTGGAACCGTCTAGGTTGGACATCTTGGTAGGGTCTCCACCGGCAGCCTCGTACAGGGTGGGCAACCAGTCGCAGACGTGCAGCATGTGATTGGAGACATAACCAGTCTGGTTAAGCAAGGGAGAGGCAATAAAACCAACGCCTCGAACCCCGCCCTCCCACTGGGTCGCCTTCACTCCCCTGCAAACAAATGAGCAGCGTTCTGGAAAAACTGAGCTTAATATATGTGGGCAAAGTGTCATCCCAGATTACTGTTTGTACAGGCTAATCAGGTACAACACTATCTGCTTAGACTAGACATTTGTATATAAGAGAATTTCTTTAAATGAAACATTTTTTTGAAGCGGAAAGTGTCGTCCCTCATTAGTCTGCACTGACTGCACAGGTTAATCTGAGACGACACTTTACTCACATGCATTAAGCTCAATTTTCTTGGAATGAGGTTCAATACACAAAATTAAACTCTAGTGGCACAAGCATTAGAGAAACTTTAAAATACGATGCGGTCCTATGAGCCTTTGTTTATGACAAGGAACCATTTCCTAACAGTTTGAAACAAAACAAATGGGCCGTGCTCTGTGAAAAGAGGGTTTAATGCATGACTGCACAGCCTAATCTGGGACGACACTTTACGCACATGAATTAAACCCCCTTTCCACAGAGGACAGCTCAAATTTAACAGCCAAGATATGCAAGTTACTGGGGTTACAGCCTTGGAAGGCAAACCTCTGGGATTTTAAACCTTGTATATTTTAGGGGCACGATGAAATGAAACAAGAACAAGTATCAACTACATCTATTCTTTCATTAAAAAGCTTTAGAGACATAGCATCATATAGTTAAATATTCAGATCATAAATATGCATTTTTAGGAAGAAAAAGAAATAATTTTTGTAAATAGCCAAATAAAACAGCTGTGTACATTAATGTTAGGCTTTAATAATATCACATTATAAATTGTTTAAAAGCAAATAAGCCAAAAAATATGAGTCAGCATTAAATACATGTACATGAAGTTAAGGTTGAAGTAAGTTTTATTTAATTAAGCAACATATAAACAATTTTCTTTCTCAAACACTTATTATATACAATTACATTAATATATATTTTCCTAGCCATTAATAAATGTGACCTACCAATATCACCAGGAACCTTTCAGTACCCGGTTTTGATAGGTCCCTGGTAAACTCCTAGACAGACTTACTTTTTATGAAATTCTGTTTGAAATACCACTTAATCAAAACAATTACTAAAAGAACACATAGTCCCCTGTACAAACAGATTTACAGTTAAGTACCTTAAAGGGAAATTGTTAGCTGCATTTGCATCAAATCCATTGGAGGGACCACCATTGTCGGTTGTGAACACTATGACAGTATTGTCGTACATCCCTCTAGCCTTCAGAGTGTTCACAACAGCCCCAACTGCATCATCAAATGCAGCCAGCATTTCTGTTTTAAAAATAAAACCGTACCTAAAGTGTCAGCAAGATTTTAATATTTATTTAAGTAATACAAGTTACATAAGGTTGGAACACTTTGTGTGAAAAGGGTCGCATTAGAAATCCATGTTTTGAGTTTCAAAAATCGGATCATAGGATATTAGATCTTATTTAATTTATTGCACAATAAAAACTACACAAAACACATTGGTCTATCTTCAAACAAAGGTAATGATGCCTTACAGAACTTTCAACATTCCTCTGTAATAATATCCTTTAGGTTGACATAATGCATAAAATATGAATTACAATCCCACATTAAATTATACATGCAATTTGTTAAACCCTTTAAAGTTCATTAAAATTTACATGAGGTATTCTCTGTGCAAATGGGACCTAATACACTTGCGTAGTAAAGTGTTGTCCCAGATTAGCATTTGGAGTCTTTTTAACTAGATTTTTGCTAAGAGACCTCCATTAAACAAAAAACACAAACCAATGTAGTTGGAACCTAGCATAAACATTTTAACACACAATAACTGACATATTTAAAACATAAAAGTGACTGATTACCTGCAAACAGTCTTCGGTGGTATAAATAACTATGTGGGAACTGGTCTACAAAGTGTTGAGGAGCCTGTAGTGGATCACCCTCTGTGTTACCGCTGTGAACGGCTTGATGAGGAAGGTACAGAAACTGGGGCTACAAAGAATAATAAGCATTTTACATTATTTAAAACGAAAGTATAAGATTAACGTATTAAATAGCACTCTTGTTTGCTTAGTTTTTCAGTTATACAATTGCTGTCATTTACCCATCTCACACCAGTGAAAGGTGGTTAACAAGCACATGACCTTCTCAGGTCATTATCTGACATATGCCCTGCTATGTGGTTGTGCTCGGGAATCAAACCTGCCATCTTTAGATTGTAGCCCAGTGCTCTACCGACGATGCACCCTGGTCCAGAACTTTGAACTACTATTACATTGTTCTGATCATGTAAAACATCAAGGCTACATTGTTTTTTATTTCACCTTTGTCAAGCAGATGAAATAAGCATATAATTTTGTGACTAAAAAATTAAAAAACACACTCTAAACAGATAGTTAAGATGCAGAATGTTTCCAAACACACTTCTGAAGTGTTGTGCTTGTTGATGATGTTGACTGCTTCCTGTGCAAAGAGATCGCTGGAGTAGAGGTTGATCTCGTTGCGTAGAAGGATCAGATTCCTGCGCCAGTCCAGACCCCAGTATTCCTGTTGAAGGAGAAAACCATTCATTGAATTAGCTATGTTAAAACCAATGCCAATTGTATGTGGTTTGATAATTATAATTTGGGAACTGAGCTTTTGTGATATTTCCCAAAACTATTTTTCAACATTGCCAAAATATCTTTAACAAAAATGTCAGCAAATTATATGAAAATCTTAAGAAAAATGTGACTTTAAGAATGTTCACAGTGTATCTTTATAGCCATATCAAGAAACTTGCACCCCCATGATGTCCATGTTTTAAATCAGAACCCAATCAAACAAGTGACCCGTATAGTGGGGCGAGTTTTGACCCCAGGGACATGATTTGAACAAACTTGTGGAAGGATGATACGTGGACAAATAACAAACAGACGAGCTGTAAGATTTTCGAAAATAAGATTTTCTAAACAATTATACATAAATGGAAAACAAGTTACTCCTGGGGTAGAGCCAATGTTGACTTAAGTGACATGCTTTGAACAAACTTGGCTTAGGACCACAATATTATGATAAAAGCTGAATACAAAACCTCTGTGCCATGTGGTAACAGAGATGTTTTAAGTTTTTACTATATACATCTAAGGTAAACAAGTAACCACCCGGCTGGGCCAGTTTTGACCCTAGGGGCATTATTGGAACAAACTGGGTAGAAAACCATTATGATACAAAACATCTGGGCTTTGCCATTTCAGAATAGAAGACTTTTGAATTCCAATAAATGTATATACAAATTAAGGAAACAAGATAGCCCCAGGAAGGGGCCATTGTAACCCTCAGGGATGAAAAGAACAAATTTGGTTACCAGAAATCAATTTGTATTACAGGCCAAATATTACACTTCTGAACCTTGTCATTTTAGAGACAAAGATTTTAAAGTAATTTTGTAATGTTTGTCTATGTAAAGTGTAACCCTTGGGGAGTGGACATTTTGTACTGAGGGGGCTTTACTTTTACATTTACTATGTAGAGGACGGAATGGACAAACGACAAATATTTAAGTATTCTAAAAGCTCCCTAAGTTGATCTTAAAGTATCAATTAACAGAGGTAGGTTTGCAAATGCCTTTAATAATTAATAACTATGACTCCATTGTGGCATTTTGGAATTTCCTCATTATTTTCTAGCCTGTACACTTTAGATATGCTTACATAAAACCACTCCATATTAGGATGTTCCAACACCATTTACGCATCAATAATTGATATCTAAAAATGAAGTAAAACAGGCCTGTTTTAATATTACTAGTTATTTACAGTATTGTATTATCTGGATCACTCACCAGCAATTTGTTTTGTAGGGAGCTTATTCTGACACCGACTGGAGAACATATGGGGGAATTGCACATGTTGTTCAATGGTTTATTGATTGTGGATTTGCCTATCAGTGATGAGAATATAGACAATCGGAAACGTGTCTTCATACCAACTACAAAACTAACAGGCCTTTTAACAACATGAAATGCATCCTTATTCTTACTACAAAACTAACAGGCCTTTTACTGCTCTCACAGTCTGACCTATGGACCCTTAGAAATGTAAAATAGGCCTAATTGTTACCTAAGTACTCCTAATATAAAAAAAACTAAACTGAAATCAAACATAGAACAAGTATTCCTCATGAACCTATGCAAACATATATTGATTCGGTATCAAAGTATACAATTGAATTATAAGTATTGCTCAAACATTATTGAATGGTTCAAACTGAAAATTGAATTCTTATATATTGAACATACAAAAAAGGAATAAGGATTTTCAAATGTTGATATTTCAGATGATGTGCATTTCCCAAATGAACTAAGACAATTCCTGTTCCATTCCCCACTTCCCCCTCCATCACTTCCCCAATACAAGAATATCAGTGAAACTAATGGATGCTCCCCGATGATGCGCTTTGTCAATTTATGTGTTAATAACCACCTAAAAAAATCTTTTATAGCCGGTGACCTTGACCCCAGTGACCTCAAACCTCATCAAAAGGTAGAGGCCCATGCAAGGTACCTACATGCCAGATATGAAAGAGATCGGTAAAATATTGAAGTTGCTATGAGAAACTGTTACAAAAGTGTGACGGAAAATAGCCTCAGTGACCTAGAGCCCAGTGACCTCAAACCTCATCAAAAAGTAGAGGTCCATGGAAGGTACCTACATGCCAAATATGAAAGGGATCGGTAAAGTAACAAAAGCATGACGGAAAATATATTATTAGTCTCAGTGATCTTGACCTTGACCCCAGTGACCTCAAACCTCATCAAAAGGTAGAGGTCCATGCAAGGTACCTACATGCCTAATATGAAAGAGATCGGTAAAGTATTGAAGGTGGTATGAGAAACTGTAACAAAAGTTTGACGGAAAAATCTATTATTAGCCTTGGTTACCTTGACCCCATTGACCCCATTGTCAAGGTACCTACATGCCAAATATGAAAGAGATCGGGAAAGTATTGAAGGTGCTATGAGAAACTGTAACAAAAGTGTGACGGAAATCTATTATTAGCCTCGGTGACCTTGACCTTGAACCCAGTGACCTCAAACCTCATCAAAAGGTAGAGGTCCATGCAAGGTACCTACATGTCAAAAATGAAAGAGATCGGTAAGTATTGAAGGCCCTATGAGAAACTGTATCAAAAGAGTGACGGAAAATCAATTATTAGCCTCGTTGACCTTGACCTTGAACCCAGTTACCTCAAACTTCATCAAAAGGTAAAGGTCCATGCAAGGTACCTACATGCCAAATATGAAAGAGATCGGTAAAGTAATGAAGGTGCTATGAGAAACTGTAACAAAAGCGTGACAGAAAAACTATTATTAGCCTCGGTGACCTTGACCTTGAACCCAGTGACCTCAAACCTCATCAAAAGGTAGAGGTCAATGCAAGGTACCTACATGCCAAATATGAAAGAGATCGGTAAAGTATTGAAGGCGCACAAAAGTGTGACGGAAGTAAGGAAGTAAGGAAGTAAGGACAAACTGGCAACTATATGCGCCGCAGAAATTTGATTTCGGGGAGCATAAAAAAGCTCTTAAAAAGACCTGACTATAATCCTACATTGAGACATGTTTTGGGAAAACGGGGCTTAATGCATGTGCATTAAGTGTTGTCTCAGATTAGCCTGCGCTTTCAAAAAAGGCTAATCAGGGACCACACTTTCCACTTGTATGATTTTTGTTTTGTTTCTATGAAGTTCTTTTAAAGCAAAAAAAAATACAGTTTAGACGGAAAGTGTCGTCCCTGATTAGCCTGTGCAGACAGCACAAGCTGATCTGGGATGACTCTAACGCACATTAATTAGCATCATGTTTCCCAAAGCATGGCTCAATCAAGTTGACAACCTACAGGCTCTGCCGCGTAAGTGTGATCAAAGTAGTCCTTACAGCCCTGGTAGTACCCATAGTGGGACTCAAACCCGCGCAGGGTGGGCAGGTATTGATCCGCAAACATTCCCAGGTGCCACTGAAATAGCTCTAGGCCATACGGCTATCTGAAATTTCTCTTAATATGGTGCAGCGACATATGTATATATAATTTCCATTTATAAAATAATAGTCTTAATTGAAATATTAATTGACCTTCCGGGCCCGTATTCACCAAACAATTCTTAGACTAAAGTCTAAGTATAATGAAAATTCTTTAAATAAGAGTATTCAATAATTTCTTTAATCTTGAGTCAAACTTGGCATTAACAACTTCTATCTACATCATTAACCTTATAGAACATTTTGTTAATGGCATAATCACCAGTGGTAGTCAGTATATATTCATACGCTGGACGCATTTTTCTTGGTTCTAAGTCTATTCTTTGTTCTTAAGTCTAAGAATGGGTTGGTGAATACGGGCCCTGACAATACTTCATTGAGAGTCCGTCAGAAAGCTAAGAATTGAATGCTTTTGAAAGACCTGTCATGATCAAACATTAGTATATTCTCACTTTTGTTTGGAGGACCTCCTATTATGGTGGCATACTTATACTACTGTTAAGTAGGCATACATATAAAGTCCATTGTGTAACATGTATTAGCAATTAACACATCACTGTTTTTGTGTTTATAAGCTAGAATAATACATATTGATGTACAGCTAGCAGACATCTAACATGATTTAATTTCAATACATCAAAATTCAGAATTTTAATTATCAAATAAACAATTATTTATTTTTAAACCAGTGGCATTGCTTAATAAGGATATGGATTACCTCCTTTTCTTGTTCATTGGCATCTGGGTACAGAAGAGCAGAAGTATGTGAAAAGCAAAAATTATGCATAGACCCACGGAGAAAACAATCAGTTCACCTTCCCTATTCACCACCTTGTAAAGTACTGATAGTTATTATGTCAATTGATACGTAATTTTTAAATTTCTCATGGTAATAAACACTGAGGCCGCCGCTAAAACGACCTTTTTATGTTCCATGACTTTTATTGCCAAACAGATGGTTACCAATGTATCCATTTATTTCTAAATTAGTATTTTGTCTTGAATGAGCCCATGTTTCTGTTAGTAGTATTAAATCGTATTTTTTAATACATTTTTGAAAGCCTTCATCATTATTTTTTCTTACTAGACCGTTTACATTCCAATAATAATAGCGAACCCGACCAACTATCTAAGAAAACGAAATGTATTTTTCAAGAGAATATTTTTATAATAAGTTTGAAGCTACCTTATGAAAAACTGATTATCCTTCAATTTATGAACCACTTTGTTATTTGAAAAACACGTTCTTGTTGTTTCATGAAAATGCAAATGTATTCTATAAATTCATCAGCATTTGCTTGGATTTGTTGAAACCGCAAACCAATTTATTGCTTAATATGTTTCTAAGCACGGAAAACGTATAAAAGATGCACAATAATGATGAAAAAATGCAAAGAGCTTATGCAAATGTGATTGCATTGTTATTTAAATGAAGATTATTAATTATTATTTAATGTTATTAAAATTGAGCGACGTGAACGCACTGGCACAGATGAGAAAGAGAAGGATGTAGATTTATTAAGATTTAAATGAACGCGCGTGAATTGTAACATCCTGAAGTTACCATTTGGAAAGAGAGTATTATGATTGAGTTGACGTTTGATAGATGGTCTTGGCTTTTCTAAGAAGACTTAACGCGATGGTGTTATTTGTTTGACACTTATTTTGCAACAGAAAATCAACAACAACAACAACAAACAACAACATTTACTCGGCAGTAAAGATTAAATAAGCTCATAGCCTACATTATATATGCATTATAAAATTTATAAGTAATGGTAGAAGATAGAAATTGGACGATAGTGTTATGAACTGATTCACATGGCTAGTTATGAAAGGAAAACATAACTGCATCTGATATTGCAACTGCACATCTTATATTTACTAATTACATACAAGACATACATGTACTATTATAAGCATTTTCACAACTATTTGGAGAAAAAAAAACATTTGTGAATACGAATGTTGTATATGGGTGTGTCTGAAATAACAATGTTAATTTTTTTATAAAATTACTTTAAACATTTAATAAATTACGTAATGCACAGTTTCATCATATTATAATACAATTTTTTGTGTGAATGTTATAAGATATATTCAACAACAACAACAACGCAGCGTATCGAGACACTTATAACACTTCATACTTAACTTTATATCGAGGTGTTGAAAGAATTCACCAAGCAACGATTCGCAATCCCGCAATCAAATTATTTCAGTCCATAAAAAACTACCCAAACAATAACATTATTTTTGTTTAAACAACAAACTCCTGATTTGAAAATTGGAAAATGCCATTTTCAAAGGTTAGATTTTTTCCCAATTCACAAAAAATGGAAAAAGTTTCCCATGAATTGTTTTTCCATTACTCAATATAAGTGTTGACAGCGATCAGACGTGTTTTTCTTTGCCCTCGTAGATACAAGCTAAAATCTGTAATTTTCAAATCAATTTCGGTAGTTAGCACTATCGCAGGATGTGATTAGGATATGTGTTTGCTTGAAACTGTGTGGAACTTAAACTAACATTTAAAAATAAATGATGATAAATAAATGATGTTGGCAGGTTTTCTGCGAATGTATCATATTTTCGTGGTTTTAATATATGTTAAGATCGTGACAGTGTTAGTGAACATAACATATATCAGTCTGATCTCGAATCCAAGCCATGAGATTATCTGCCTATCCTGCCAATAGTACCCGCAAGGGGGTTCCGGCAGTATTAAAAGATAGATAGATTATCTTCACAAATTACCTTTACGAATTGACCCTTTGAAAACTGCCGGAGGCATTATTATATAACCTATCGACCGTGGGAATGATAATTGGGACAACTATGTAGTGTGTGCATTGGATGAGTGGCAATTTATAAGTAAACTCTCAACTCTCTACCGATGGCCAGGTGTCATGGGTAAATCGGGTAAAAAACGCTCCAAGGAAGAGGCGTCGCCGAATTTTGTCAACGACCACCCCGATAAAGTACTTAAAATGGCAACCAATACGCCACCGGCCAGCAATCCAACAACAACAACACCGCCACCTTATGGCACCCCCATGGCGCTAGAAACATTTATGCCACCCCATCTCCATTATCTTACCCAGCAGAGTCCTGCCCAATTTGCTTACATGTACGCACCAGCCTCGCCACAAAATGTCAGCCAAGCTCACACTGCTACGCCAATGGACGCAGATATGTACAATACAATTCTCAGTAAATTGAATAGTATAGAAGCTACCAAACAGCAAATGCAAACAAAATTATTAAAATTAGACCAAATCAAAATTGACGTCAAATTCATTTCGAACAAACTAGCAATGGTTGAATCCAAAGTAGCTTCGCTTGAATCCAAATTTACTGAGTCAAAGAAAAAGCTATCGGAGATAAGTCGTATTTTGAAAGTAATACAAATGATGAAATGAAAACCAATATTGATGTTTTGTCAAATAATATAACGCCTCTTCGGAGTGAAATCATTAATCTAAATGAAACAATCATCGCTCACCAAGCAAGATCTATGCGTGACAATTTATAATTCTTTAATTTTGATAAGGAAACCTGCTTTGAAGACCGGAAGTCCAAAAATTGTACAGAAAAAGTTTGGCATGTTTGCAAAATATTTAAAGAAACGAAAACGCAGCTACCCTGATGAAAATCGACAGAGCTCATAGGATCGGGCCTTACCAACATCGTAAAAACAGACCAATAGTAGCCACGTTTAACTACTTTGGTGACAAACAGACAGTCAAATCAGCGGCATGTTATAAGCTAAAAAACAGTAACTTCCGCGACCAGCTTCCCAAACAAATACAAGACCGCCGAAAGAAACTGTTGCCATACTTCATTGAGGCGAAGCGGAACGGAAAACAGGCCAACCTATCATACGACGCGCTCTACATCGATCGCGTCAAATACAACCAAGATCGTCCACCACCAGGTCCAGTACCGGAGCTGTCCCCACGTGGCCGAGGCGAATACGGCGGACAGCGTCCGAACAGCACCGGAAGTCACAATGAGCACGAACAACTGACGGTACGCTAGGAAGACGACTGGAAGCAGCTTTCTTTTTTATGTAGGGTCTTGTCTCGAAACTTGAGGACAGTGGTTTTCTTAATCTTTATAAATACATATGACCTGTTAATATCTACAGAAACTTGGAATTCAACAACAACTACTATTTATATTGATAATTTTGAGTATTTCTAATGTCCACGGCCGAAATGTAACAAAAATGCGAAAAGACACAGCGGAGGTGTAATATTTTATAATAAATCAAAATATCATGGTAAAGTTGAAGTTGTAAATATAAATGAAAAGGGGATCATTTGGTGTAAGCTTCTTAAAGATTTCTTCGGTTTTGAAAACGATGTATATATTTGTTGTTGCTACATACAACCTACTGAGTCCCTTCTATATAAAAAAGTTTATTCCATTCTACAAGATTTTGATTTCTTTGACCAAATATCGAAAGATCTTAAACTGAATACCCAACTTGGAGATGTTGTTTCAACGGGTGATTTTAACTAGCGAATAGGTCAAAAGTTGGACCTGTTACATAATATAAATCTCGACCGCTATGTTAATATGCCTGAGCAAGATTTACCAATTGATATTATACCGTTACGATTGTCGGCGGATCAGCAGACGAATGCGTTCGGTTATAAACTGCTTACGCTTTGTAAAGAAACTAGTGTTTTATAGCGAATGGGCGCCTAGAACCTGGGTCCGGTTTAATAAAAAACTACAAAACCCGACTGTAGTCGGTTGACTGTGTGGTCGACTGACGCTCGTCGGCCGCCAACTGACCACTCGTCGCGTTCAAGGAGCAAGTAGCCGCGACTGTGGTCGCACGACGGTGTGGTCAGTCGACTGCGGTCGTGGTAGTCGCTATTTTTAGGAATATTACCACTTCCGCCATCAACATTCGAAGGCGAAAATACACGCGAGAAATGAAAGACGATGACTGCAACCATTCGAGTCAGTGCCGTTCGTGGTCCAAAAAGAGATAGATATTCTTTTAGAGCTTGTTATCGAGAACAAGAACCTGCTGGAGGGAAAGTACGGGCTATTGGTGACCGAGGCAAACAAGCGTAAAAATGGCAGGAGATTGTGGCAGCCATAAACGCGTGTGGGGTGGCGTTGAGGACAGCAAACACTTATAAAAAAGCTACGGGACATAAAGAGGAATGCACTAGACTGACCACTCGCCGCGTTAAAGGTACCATCAGGAGACTCCTAGACAGTCTGACACGGTGCCAAGACCGCCTTGACACCTGCAGGAGACTCCCAGACAGTCTGCGACAGTGCAAGACAGTCTCCTAGACCGGCGGAGCACCAGCAGGAGACTCCCAGAAGGTTCCAGAAGTTTCCCAGACCGCCAGGGCACCTTCAGGAGAATCCCAGACAGTCTGCGAGGGTGCAAAGACCGTCTGGGCAACAGCAGGATACTCAAAGACGGTCTGCTACGGTGCCAGTACCGTCTCGGCACCAGCAGGAGACTTGCAGACAGTCTTTGACAGTCTATTGCAGGTGCCCAGACGTACTTTGCAACATCGCAGACTGTCTGGGAGTCTCCTGTAGCTGCCCAGACGGTCTTGGCGCCGTCGCAGTTTGTCTTGGAGTCCCTGCATGTCCCCATCGGTCTGGGAGACTGTCTGGGAGTCTCCGGCTGGTGTCCAGACAGTCTTGGCATCGTCGCAGACTGTCTGTGAGTCTCTAGCAGGTGCCCCGACGGTCTGGTAGAATTTCTTGCACCGTCTTAGAGTCTCCTGCAGGTGCCCTGACCTTGGCACCGTCGCAGACTGTCTGGGAATCTCCTGCTTGTGCACGACGGTCTAGTATATTCGTTTGGCACCGTGTGCGAGTCTCCTGCCGGCGCCCAGACGGTCTTTCCATCGTCACAGACTGTCTGGGAGTCTCCTGCCGGTGCCCCGACGGTTGGGGAGACCGTCAGGCACCGTCTGGGAGTCTCGTTCAGGTACCAAGACGGTATTGGCATCGTCAAAGACTGTCTGAGAGTCTATTGCAGCTGCCGCGGAGGTCTGGGAGACTTCTGGCACAGTCCTGAGATTCTCCTGCAGGTGCCCAGACGGTCTTGGCATCATCGTAAACTGTCTGGGAGTCTCCTGCAGGTGCCTCGCCGGTCCTTAAGACTCTCTGACACCGTATCAGACTGTCTGTGTGTCTTCCACAGTTGCCCAGATGGTCTTGGCTCCGTCGCAGACTGTCTTGGAGTCTCCTGCAGGTGCCCAGCTGATATAGGAGACCTTTTGAAACCGTCGCAGACTGTCTGGAATTGTCCTACAGGTGCCCAGACGATATTGGTACCGTCGCAGATTGTCTGTTAGTCTCCAGGCACGGGTTTTGGGTGCCGACAAAGCGTCAAGCGACTATCAGTCGTGGTGTGAAGGGTGGACTGCGGTCGCTCGACAGTATGTCGAACAACGCGCGGTCGACTGACGATCGTCGCTCTCTATTAAACTCTGTTATCGTCGCACGACGATTATTTGCTGGTACAACCATAGTCGCCCGACCATGGTCGCTCTCATTAAACCGGACCCAGGACCTAACACATATTACATTTTTTGTCGAAACACTGTATGGTCAAGCACTGTTGATTACGTGATCGTAAATTATGATATGTACATGCGTATAAGCTCTATGAACGTACTAGATTTGACCGAATTTTCTGATCATTGCCCGATTGAATTTACGTTGCTTTGTAATAAATGTATTTTATCACATCAGGGACTCAGCTTAAAAAAATAGTTTGCAAACAAAATAATATAGATATGTTAAATAATACTTTAGAAGAGAAAAGATACATGTTTGATGAAATAATTATCGGACCGTGGCAATCTGGGCCCGGTTTAATGAGAGCGACCATGGTCGAGTGAGTATGGTTGTACCAGCAAAAAATCGTCGTGCGACGATAACCGGGTTAAATGGAGAGCGACGACCGTCAGTCGACCGCGCGTTGTTCGACGTACTGTCGAGCGACCGCAGTCCACCCCTCACACCACGACTGCTCGTCGCTTGACTGCTCGTCGCTTGACGCTTTGTCGGCAACCAAAACCCGTGCAAAATGACTGACCACACCGTCGTGCGACCACAGTCACGGCAACTTGCTCCTTGAACGCGACGAGTGGTCAGTTGGCGGCCGACGAGTGTCGGTCGACCACACAGTCGTGCGACTACAGTCGGGTGTTGTAGTTTTTCATTAAACCGGACCCTGGATAACTGTGTTGATGCTTTATCGAATACTATTTTTGACGTCTCGTTTCAGATTCACGGTAAAACTATTCAAACAGGCAATAACAAAAGTAAAAATAAACGTAATAAGAAATCAATATGTTTTTTTCTTCTTCAAGTTCTTATATATTCTAAAAGATACAATAGTAATTAAATACATCATAAATTCAGCATTGTGTTCCCAAATTATAAAACACTTAATTCAAATATTATTTCGATTCAATTCAAATAACATGTGGTAACTATATTCACACATGCATTATACTTTTTATTATATATTTTGCACCAAGTATAATATGACGTTCAAACGGCTAAGAGGTACACGAAAATTACCAACAGGGTATTCAAAATAAATATCATGCGAAACGGTAAGTGGGACTTTTGTTACTGTTATTACAACTTCAAAGTGCCCTTACTTACAGCTTTCCGGTACATCGGATGCTTTGAGGACAGTGCATACCGTTTCGTGACTATCCTGCTCCTCAAATCGAATTCAAACTCGCCGTTAGAGTGCGCCGCTCGCTGCCATGGTTACCCTTAAAGCGGCATACAGGTCAGTAAAAAAGAGGTGTACACAGAGTGATCGAGCATTTTTTATCTACAACCAGAGAAACAATAAGCACTGTTCCCCTTATACATCATTGAGTTATTTGTTAAATAGGCTCTGAATTGTATAAGTAAGAATCAGTAAGCAAAACGCTGCACTGATTGCACGTGTAACTGTATCCAAATGCTTCCATAAAAGACTGTCTCACGACAGGGTTTTTTAAGTTTGATATTCGTAATTTTTATCATCTTCCAGAACGCCCGTCTAACTAAGCTACTAAGTTGACAAATGCAAATATTTTGAATCCATAAAATAATGATTAATGTGTATATTGATGGAGATTTAGAGTTCGAACAATATATTTAATACATTTAAAGAACCAAAGCATTTCTCTTACCGAGACTACTTCACACACGCACGCACGCACGCACGCACATAAACACACATCTTTATTTATGTCACGTTAAATGAAAATAACAGGCATGGGGAATAAGCAATAACATCGCTAGTAGTCGTTAGGCTGTTAGGCGTGTAATTAAAAAAACATAGTTGCAAGCATATTTTCAATATTAGAGACAAATACCTGTATATACATAGGTACTATAACCAACATGGGGGGGGGGGGGGGGGGAGAAAGTTTCGTCTCATTAATCTAGGCACGCATTTTTTTCTACGAGTTAACCCATTTATGCCTAGTGGACTCTCTCAACCATTTAAATTGGATCAATTTATTTGCAAAATTATGGATATCTAGTATATTTATTTCTATATTTAGAATATTTCTTACAGAAATTCATTTAAGCAAAAAGCGCAGACCCTGATCGGACGCCGCATCATGCGGCGTCTCATTTGGGTCTACGCTGTTTGCCAAGGCCTTTTTTCTAGACGCTAGGCATAAATGGGTTAAGTGAACTTGTATCGTTCTTATCCGCGTTTTATTTGACATCATTCTCGTATCAAGTCGAAATTGCATTCATGATTCAGGTCTTCCATTGTGTTTTACGCATACAATTTTCGCGTACTAATAGCATCAGCTGTGTTAAGTGAAATGGGTCCGAAATATCAAGTTAACGATCATAGTTGTAATTATGTTTATTTAAGGCATACCATCTTAATATAATTATCAATGCTGGTTTTCTTTTTCTTCAAATATAAAGATAATTTTTGGCGAACGAATGTCTCATTTTACTATATTGTGGACTAGCCCGAGTTAAAATGATCTATATTTGGTTTATTTAGTAAACTTAAATACAAGAATGTCTCCTTAACTTCGTTTTATTTACGTTGTCTCTTGTTTGTTTGTTAAAAATGACTGAGAAATTAAAAAAAGACCAAAATAAATAAAATAAGCTAGCCTAAATGAAATTTAAAAAAAATCTTTGACATTGGAAAAATAATTGAAGATACGGTATTTAGAACGTGTCAGAAACGAAGGATAATAACAATTTTTGTAATGTAACGATTGAATATACTATATGCATACGTTTTACCAAAATGTGTATAATGTACTGTTATAATAAAGACATCCAACAGTTTGTGTATGTGATCCCGTTCCCTAAACCCAATATCACAAATGGTGATCGTGGTCTGTTGTTAGAATAATTCGATGCAATGAAAGGTAAAGTGTAAAAGTCCTCTCCACCTCAGCGAAAGGAAAACTAGCAGCAGAATGAGTAAACAAATGTTTCAATGTTCAATATTCATTAAATATTTCAATATTATCTCCACCTTCACCTCTGCGATAGCAGTAAAAAGAGTAGGCAAACGCTTCAGTTGAGTTCCTAGTGGAACAATCCGTCAGAATAGTTTCAACATAATAGTCAGGGCCGTTTTGTCCACCCACGAGTTCCGGAGCAGTGAAAGCGCCTTCAATGCCTGACTGGTAAACACGCCCATTATCGTCGCACAGATTTCCGCCGCAGCGTCCAGAGCAACGGAACGCCGGTTTTTCCGTCAATTTGTTTGTGACGTTGTTAAAATATTCAATTGTTGGAATATCGATATTCAAAAGGACGTCCGTGTTCTCCGAAACTTTGCTACATCGGTACTGAATACAGGCGTAGTAGAAATCTTGCAAGCCGTCATTGGCCTTCTGGATCGTAGTGGAGTAGGTGAAGTAGTACTTAGACCCCGCCGTGGACCATACACTTGTTGCTGTGATGGCAGGCATGTTCGGAAGGTCATCAATTGTGGACGAAAAAAAATTGTACCCGGCAGTGAAATGTATTCGTGCAGTACAAATATTTGTGCCATCTGGTATGGGCTCATATGCAGGGAGGCTGGGCTTGATGAAATGGAACGCTGGCTGGTTGATATTCGAGTTCTGGCAGGTTGATAAGTCTTTGTAAAATCCACCATTTGAATTGGAAATAAAATTGATAAAGATATCTTTTTCGTTAGGTAAGACTTTGTAATTTATAGCAGTATGCGCCGCTGCTATCGCTGGGGAGTACTGCGACAGTTGTTTTGGTTTTAAGTTCGTTGTTACTGGAATAATGATCCCACCAATCGAAACTGTTTCCGATGATGTTAGATTAATGAGCCCGGCAAGGACATTATTTGGATTAGCTGGATTAAAGTCAATGCATCGAACCTCAAAGCACGTGTTATTAAGATCGCTGGTGTATGGGAAATAGAGTCTCAGTCGTTCGTTGTTTGGCGTATATGCAACGACCCCTGGAGTGAATGTGGCTGGATTGGAAGCATCAGCTGGGTTCACGTAAAAGACTTTCGCTTTAAAGTAGCAACTGGGTACTCCCGGGATCTTGTCAATGTTATACCAGTTTCCAGTGTTGATCTGTGTCAGCAAATCATCAGTCAGACTTATCTGTCGTTTTCGACGATTAACATTTATTGTTGGAGCTAATATCCATTGTCCTGTAGCTTCATCTAGTAGCCAAAGAGCCATTCCCTGTCGTACGGTGAACACGACTTGACTGGTCAATGGATCACCTGATTCTGTTCTTAGATTGACGTTGAGAATACCATCCGAGAGTAGAGGTGCCCCATCAATGGTAAGAAACTGACCGATTTCATCAGTTAACGAGTCATTGACACTAGGTGCCGTAATACTTATTTGTACTGACTGGCTGTAGAGATTTCCTGCCATATCGGTGATAGAGTTGGCTGAGATAAAAAGCTGAGCAACACCCTGATCTAAATTTTGAGGGTCAGCCGAAATTGAAAGTGTGTTGTCCACACTTGGGTTAACAGTTACCGGGGCAGCCGCTTTGATCATTTTGATTTCTACGTATAGTGTACCTCTGTATGTCGCAGGAAGATCACTCACTTTAACAGCCGCTATGTACTTTCCCGATGGGTCTGTCACTTGTATCACGACCTGTGTTGCGGCTGGTATTGAGGCCTTAAACAAACCCGTGCCGTCGGAGACACCTGTCCCATTCATATCGATACTGACGGACATGCCAGAAAGTGGTGCCATAGTCGAGAAGTCCTTCACAGTTCCGACAACTGTTATACCGTTATCTTTGCAGCATGCACAGCCGGTGACGTAGGATACCTCTTTATTCCCAAACATCCCGCAGTCAACGCTGCGAATTTCCTCGACGGGACATATGATTCCATCATCGGGGCAGGTTTTAGGGCGATATATGGTGTATCGACATGTCCCGGCGGGGCAGGTTCCTACGTCATAGGTACAGTCGCCGACCAGCGTTCGGTTCGCTGGGATTCTGGATGATTTGTACTCTGAAATACAGAATAAATTCATGTATATAATTCACGATCGAGTTTTGTAGAATCATTCAAATATTATGGCACATTATTATTTTAAATCAAGCAAATTCAAGTGATAAGTATTGCATTAATATTTTCACAATACAACAAAAATATGTTATGAGTGTTAATGTAGACATGCTCTTACTAAGAAAGACATGTAATGTACGGAAATGAAGTTGTTGTGTGTGTTTGTGTAATATTAAAATGTACATGCACACATTATAATAGGCCTTTTCCGCCCTATGCCACGGGTCCGAATATCGGCCCCATTCCCAATGCAAATCTGGTTTTTTTTTTCCCAATTGAAAAAAAATCCAATTCCAACTTCCAACGATTGCAAAGTTGATTTTTTTCTGCCGCTAAAAATGCGCAAAATAACGTTACCTTAATCCGCAAACTAAACATTGGGGAAAACACGCTTGTTTTAAGCCCGGCTTTGTATCGATCAATACTGCGCGCGCTGTACAGGTATTCATTAATTATCAAAATGGCGTCTCACAACAGCAAATATTACGTTGCCAAAATAAGAAAAAAAGATTCAAAAAATACGCCAACAATTTCGTCCCTTTTCAACAAGCAAAAAGAAAAACAAACAACATCGGGTGCGGTAAGTATAAGAATGCACCGAAATATTTCTAGTAATAAACGAAGATCGATATAAATGATTTCCGAAATTCAACAACAAGATGCGACATAATTTTTTTTGATATCTGAAATTGATTTAAGATCGATTCATTTGTAAGTAATTGTGTTATAAAATAACTTTGATATTCTTCTTATTATAAGGCATTAAAGCAGTCCTAAAATCTTAACATGCATGCATTATGCTCAATATAAAAGGTAACTAGGCATGGTAATGTACACTTATCAAAAATGTTCATATTATTTTTTAAATTTAAATAATAGGGTTACAAAATAGTCGTTATTTACCAGTTAACGGCTTCTTTGAAATATAAGAAACACTTATTACATGCGACTATTTTTCCCAATTGAGCCAGTTTTGCGATTTTGTTTTTTTCCACAATGGGATTTTTCACGACGCGAAATTCCCAAAATTCCAATGTGGCGTTTTCCCTAAATGGAGCGGAAAAGGCCTGACATATGACTAGAAGAAGAAATACATTCATATCTTTACCTTCATACCACGGTGTTTTGAAACTTTTATCACACGGCGGGTCTGAAATGAAATAGAATTTATGAAAAATCGTTCACTTTATATCGAAATTCATATTCTACCTTCGAAATGAAAATTTATTATATTAAGAATGTAAACAAAATTGACTTAAGACCATATATCAGGCAGCCCTGTATCAGGTCGAAATTAAAGCCTTAGTATAATACAAATGTTTTAAAGACCTTTTATATCAACATTGTTTTCAATACTGTGTCAGTTCTTTCTGAATTTAATACAAACTATAAGGCAATACTTTCAAATTAAGTAATAATAGTGCAAAGTAATAAGAGAAATGACAGAATTATTTTTTGCATGGTTACATAAACTTTATTTAATAATAAATACGTATAATTAGCATAGGAAATGTACGATATACCGTTTCTAAAATGATAGAATTTTAACAACATTTGGATTAAAAGCCCATGGCTGCATTGTTAAACCGTATCGATGTGAAGAATGTTATAAAGTTATGTTATTTGTTGTTGTTTTTTTTGAAAAATTGAAACTGATAATTGTAGACATTTGCGAAGATCGTAGTTCATTAGTATGTGGTATTGAGAATTGGGTTTACTCTATTTGAGAATTGTTCAGTATATAGGGGAATAGTTAAGGTCAGTGGGTAATTGTTCCGGAAACTGACGAATAGTGAGAGTCCAGAGGAAACACTTAAGGGGATACGAACTCAAACAAAGTGAAGTTTCAAGCTCTTCACATAATCTCCTGCGGATTAGTGTTATTGAGAGTGGAGAACAGTTGATGTCAAGGAAGAACAGTTTCGGATATAGGAGAAAAATAAATGTCAAGGGAGAAAAGTTTTTGATGTAGGAGAAAAGTAAAGGTCAAGTGGAAAAGTTCGATATTACTGAGGTGGGAAAATTCTAGGTCCGTGTGTATTTTTTCTTGATAAAAATAGTCTATAATAGTTAATCCTCAATGGGATTTGTTTGAAGATACTGAAAAGCTGTAGTTACAAACAGCAAAATGATAATAATTAATGCCCACTGGCAAAAAGTATAAAGATTTTCGATTAAAAAATGTTTTAAAAGTATGGTGGAGTTTATAGATTATGTCCCATGTAAACTACACCATACTACTGATGTTTGATCATTACAGTGAATTAATCACAGCAATTCTGATTGCGATATAGTTAAAACGATATGGGGACATTATTGGAGAGTGGATAATAGTAATAACGAATGTACACAAATTCGAACGGGTAAAAAAGACACGCATTTTGCCGGTAAATGATACATTATCTAGAGAGATTATCATTATAACAATTTTAACAATAAAACGAACATAAATTATTACCTTTAGGGCAGACTGAACAGCATTGGTCAGGTGGAATGTACGCATTTTTGCACTTAACTGGCTTACAACGTACAAATCTACATTTATCTGCAAGTAAAGGCACATACTCAATACATTTGCCTTCAATGTCGGTGCAGTTGAAACAAACATTTCATTTAAACATATTATATGAGTACTTAATTGATGAAAATGTACATTGATTTTTAATCTGTTGATCAGTCTGTTAATTGCATCAGTTAGAGAAAAATGCGCGGACTTATGGTTAATTCCGTGTATGATATTCGTATATATACCTGATGGGCACACGGGGCAACATTGTCCGCTTGGTACATATGCACCTCTGCACCACCTCATCGGCCTGCATCTGTCTTTTCCACATTTACCTCAAAACGTGTAGGAAAAACTTAGGGCATCTTTAAGTAATTTTCAAACTAACTCGTTTAATAAACCGAATAATATTAACGATAAGCATTGACAAGCATTACATGCTATAGCCGCGAAAACAAAAACAGCACCAACGATAACAACAGCAGCAGCAATAAAAATGATAAAATAATAATAATAATACTAATACTAAGAAGAAAAAGAAGAAGAAGGAGAAGAAGAAAAGAAAAAAGATGAAGACGAAGAAGAAGAAGGAAAAGAAGAAGAAGAAAAAGAAGAAAGAAAAATAAAGAAAGAAAGAATCAAAATAATAATAATACAAGTTCAACATGCTTACGATAGAAGCGTTGGTAGGTAGAGCAAGAAGCTCACAAACATTAAATTTAGGAGTAGTTTCTGTTTTAATTTGTATCATATTGGCGGAACTTTAATATGCACCACATCAAGCGTACAGCCATTCAATTAGTGCAGTTAGTAGTTGCATTCATAATTATTTGCAATTAGTACTAGTTAACCAGTTAAACAAAGAAAAGTTAGTGTAGGCTAACAGACCGCCGTGATTTGAGTGGCATTCTGTTGAACATGACATCACATTAACAAACATACAATAATCAATTATGAACCACCAAAACAATATTAAGTTTCCATGGCGGTATCACATACCGATTCGCTACGTTTTCCATACCTTTGTTCGGTGGTTTACGACGCCCTTCTGTCAAGGTCACCAAAGCGAGCGTCACCAACACCAATACACATGTTCCAGTCTGTAATTAGTATGACGCGTGTACTAGTTTTTTACATGATACGTTAGTTTATGTGTGATAAATCGTTTTGACAATAATGCTTCGACATTAAATTAATTGATCATATTCAAGTAGGTATATACATTTGAATGGTTTAATTTAACAACTCAGTACTGTATTTATCATTTGTAAAATTCATAAAGTTGAACAATCAAGCTATCGCACACACATCACAAGTTGAACAAATCCCATTGTTTCAAGAGACTCATTTCTATGGCAAACCTACGGTGGGCACTAAGGTGACATCACCGCTCAAAAAAAAGACGGAAAAACAGAACTTGTGTTTTCCGCTTAAAAAAAGACGGGAAAACAGGCTTATTTTGTGTTTTCCCGTCTTTTTTTTTTTAGAGCGGAAAACAAAAGTTCTGTTTTCCCGTCTTTTTTTGGAGCGGTAAACAAAAGTTCTGTTTTCCCGTCTTTTTTTGGAGCGCAAAACACAAGTTCTGTTTTCCCGTCGTTTTCTTTTTGGAGCGGTGATGCTGTCACCTTTGTGCCACCGTACACACACTTTATAAATCAATCCAAAATAAGCAGCCTGAAATATTAGTGAAAATAAAAAATGTACATAATCTACCTTCATAGTATTCCTTCCGAAGTTTCTGCTTGTTGTTTAACCAATATTGTTTATGAATTGTGAACATCGTTTTATACGTGTCCATCCCGGATGTTTACGCGTAGAAAAGCAATGAACTCAGAAACAAAACAGAAAACTAATCTTAATAAATAAACATTTTGCGGTTAAATCCATTTATAAAAAACCTGCAAGCTATTGATATAATTGTTTTAAGTTCAATGTGTTATGTTAACTCTCTTTATCATATCTTAGTTTAAGGTGTTTAAGTGTATGTGCTGTTTTGCTTTATAACTTGTGATGTACACAATTTAACCACGTAAACAGTTTAGGAAGATCAATTTGGGGCGTAGAAATACCACACTGTACAAAAATGCACCGTTTAATTTTAAATTCGTGTCCTTGTCTTCGGTCACTGTGAAGCTCTCATTTCGGAATAATTTGTCAAATAAGTGGGAAAAACTGTCTGTTTGTTTGTCTGTCTGTCGTCCGTTTGCCCGTCCGCTCAGCCGTCCGCCCGCCTACCTGTCTGTGTGTCTGTGTATTTGTCTGTGTGTGTGTCTGTCTTTCCGTCCGCCCGTCCGTCCGCCCAGCTCTCCGCCCGCCCACCTGTCTGTGTGTCTGTGTTTGTGTCTGTCTGTCAGTCCGTCCGGCCGCCCGCCCGCCCGTCCACAAAACCGTCCGCCTTACCCTCCTACCCGTCTGCACCCCCGCGCCCCCTCCGCATATCCGTCCATTCGTCCGTCCGCCCGCCCGTCCGTCCGTTTCCCCGTCCGTCCGAAAGGCCCTACCGCCCGCCCGCCCACCAGAGTGTCCGTCCCCCCTCTCACCTGTCTATCTGTTTGTGTGTCTGTATGTCTGTGTGTCTGTGTGTCCGTCAGTCTGTCTGTCTGTCTGTCTTTCTGTCTGTCTGTCTGTCTGTCTGTCTGTCTCTATGTCTGTCTGTCTGTCTGTCTGTCTGTCTGTCTGTCTGTCTGTCTGTCTGTCTGTCTGTCTGTCTGTCTGCCTGCCTGCCTGCCTGCCTGCCTGCCTGCCTGCCTGCCTGCCTGCCTGCCTGCCTGCCTGCCTGCCTGCCTGCCTGCCTGTCCTGCCTGCCTGTCTGCTGTCTGTCTGTCTGCTGTCTGTCTGTCTGTCTGTCTGTCTGTCTGTCTGTCTGTCTGTCTGTCGTCTGTCTGTCTGTCTGTCTGTCTGTCTGTCTGTCTGTCTGTCTGTCTGTCTGTCTGTCTGTCTGTCTGTCTGTCTGTCTGTCTGTCTGTCTGTCTGTCTGTCTGTCTGTCTGTCTGTCTGTCTGACTGTCTGTACTGTCTGTCTGTCTGTCTGTCTGTCTGTATGTCTGTCTGTCTGTCTGTCTGTCTACCATTTAATAGCTGATAAAATTTGCTCAAAGTAGTTGATATATTAATTCATGTTTATTTCAGTCTTTCTTTATCAATATAAGCAAATGGCATCCAGAATCACGGGCGCAATTTTATCGGTCCGTAAGTGTTTGAGTTTCTTTCAAAATCCATCCATTAGAAATCAAAATGTGTTAATACGTTACTGATAATTTTGGAGATTCAGTACAGCGATTACATCCCTATGTGAAAATCATTTCACAAGCACGCACTTTCTTTATTGCATTATATTAATTCAAGCAACTTTATGATTGATTGAATATCATTGGTTCATAAATTGGATCAGTTTTGTTTGTACTAAAGATTTGCAGATCCGGATAACAACTTTTGTTTACGGCAAACAAGGACAGTGACTTGAGTGTCCACATGTACCTAGGTTTATGATACAAATTCAATAAGACTTTCATAGACATATACAACATCATTTACATCAAATGAAACATAAACACCCAGCTACGATATTTAATTTGCAAAAGATCATTAATGTAACCTTCATTTACTGCCTCGGGTCATCTTAGGAGTCCAATATTTAGTACTGTGTTGGAACTGATTCAAATCCGCCACATTTTATGTTCATGGTCATATATGCCTGGTATGTGAAATGTAATAATGTATAAAATTACACCTTGGAGGATGATAGAACGTATTGTCAACCAGAGGATGTTGTTGGCAATTTATTCGTTATCATGTAGTATAATTATAATGTAATTGACTGCCGAAGACATCGATATGGATTCGGTAAACGAGATTTAATTGAATGTTTTAGTTCTGCTTCAAAGGTTCAATGTATACACTTTGTTGGTTACTCCGAACGTACATAGCAAATGGAATATTGCAAATATGATCTATACTGCATGTTTGGTTCGTGTATTTAAATCTGATAAAGGATATATTTAATTTAAAAAAATGCCAATACACTAATAGTCCACTTGATTGAAATGTCTGTCTGTTTGATCATAATAGAAATTGCATTGCAAAGGTATGAATCTAATGGACATGACGCTATGACTTAAAAATACATGCTTATTAGTTTTTGAAAGCATATGGATAATGTAATTACACGTTTTTTTTTAAATCCTCAGGAAGTACTTTAAATTACGTGATACAAAAAAAATGTCGTATGGTGCAAATTACGGGACTCGTTTACTTCATGAAAAAGTAGAATAACAGTAAGTCGAAACTGTACAAATGTCGACGGGGTCATCATTCAAAGTTACAGACAAAGGCCCATAGCATGACCTGCAATTAAGCAGAATAATGCCCCCTATTGTAGGTTTTGTGCAGCCAAATTCAGATAAACAATTGCGTCCATCAAATGGGGTTGTATTTGGGGCCAGTTAGGTCAACACTGCAGCTGAAAAAGGATAACAAGTATGCGCTCAACCCCCGTTAGGATAAATATACTGTTCCGAAATGGTTTGTGTATGAAGGTTATAGGCTAATCCATTGAGGAATTCCAATTGGGACCAGTGTGGTCAAAATCATAATTACTAAATAATAATTGTGTTTCTGCTGAATAAATTACGGTTGAATGAAGATATTGTGTTTTAATTTTGTTTGCAGGTACATTTCATTCAGACCCAGACAATGACTGACTTATATCTGCATAATAATTAAATGGGTTCATTTTACTGTCTATAGATTGTTAACTGTTTACATATGGTGAAGCTAAAGAGTCAATCAATAAATCTGTATTGGTTGAAAAAGAAATTATTTAGAAACGCTATCAGTGGATTTTCCTTAACAAAAATAAAACACTCATTTCTATGTTGTTGTTTTTTATAAATGTATGGTTCTGATATTAGTCATTTTCTGTGTAATACTATGCATTTCTTAGTGTATGGTTCTGATATTAGTCATTTCCATAATTGTTCTGGGTATTCACATGTGAATGTCATTTGTTTGCAAGTTTCAAATCAAGTTCCAAATTAAACACAAAAACACCATATTAAATACTGAATGGTCTGTAGGTGCAGGCCCGTTTTTATCAACATCGCTTAGGTAAACACACTTGATAATATTTAACCAATTTAAACAAATAGATTAATTTAGAAACCATTACCCAGTGTTGTTATTGTTAAGATAAGGTCATGTAAAAAAACAAATCGACATTTTATTATGTATTTTTATCTCTGATAACTAGCTAGTGGCAAATAACTGTTCAACTTGGTTTACCCCGTATAAGCATGCTCATATATGATATCCTTTCATCCCGAAAAGTATTTAGAATGAGTCACAGCATTCAGTTTGAGTATGGAGCCACGCCTTTTGAAAAGCCGCTCGGAGCTAAATTGCTTTTGCTGATTTCTTGATATAGACTCGTTTTTGTTTGTTCCCACCTACCTACAGAAATGTTATCATATAGAAGGCGCATTACGCATCAGTGCTAGTAAGTAAGTAAATTGGTTATTATAATGACATGTGCAATATAACAAAACATAAAATTAATATATATAGACAAATGTGTTTTTCACCTGACCCGATGAGCCTTTAATACAGCAAAACAGAATATTTAAAATTATATACAATAGCGGCCACCACATACACTGATACATGTGAATAATATATTACGAATTTGAATATGAAAAAAAAACAAGTGTACAGGAATTTATGTCGATGATATCCTCATTTCAGAACTCTGCATAGATAACCACAGGAGGGAAGCCCATAGTATTATTAGTCTTATTATATATATATATATATATATATATATATATATATATATATATATATATATATATATATATATATATATATATATATATATATATATATATATGAAATATATATTCATATATATATATGAAACAACCTATCTTTCAGAATCGAACACAGTCTTCAAACGTACCACATTTATGTAAGAACGAAGATAGTGAGACTGTCTGTTGACTATTAAAATATCAATACATCTACACAATAGCGAATACATTTAGTAAACATACACTGTCAGAATACTTCACCATAGCCAATTGTGTGATTAAAAAATGTGCATTAGCCGGGGCTACGCCAAAACAGTCATATCCCTTCTTATTGCCAACGATGCAACCATGACTACATGTGTGTCTGTCTGTATTATTCATTTGGGTTGCTTGGGATCTTACCTAAGAAAATAATTCAGATCGAAGTATTGAAATACGCGTTAAAACATAAATCGTTGTAATTCAATACTCACAGTTGAGAAATGAGAATACGTGTGTACTTTCACTTTCATATTTGTATGCGTTTTGTGGATATTTTTGAAAGTTTCTGGCTAAGTTTGCGATAGTGCAAGATCCGCTCCTTAGAATCTTTCATCGTATTCGTGGAAGTGATACTGATACATATAACTATACTTCATTTGCCAGTTAATTTTAGAAATCAAAGGAACGTACATCAGCTATTCCATTTATAAATACGCGGTGCCATTTTTTCAATTTTTACATAGTGTGATTGTTCGATGATTTGTATTTTATCACGAATTGACACTTGGTACCACTTCTGTAAAATTAGTAATACTACTACTTTGAACAACCGATATATTATTTATACTATCTATAATGTTTATTGGCTCAAACAACGTATGTCCGTTGTCTCAAAATTGAGCGTATAAACCTTTCTATACACAGGAACAATCATTTGTAGAAACATCATCAGGAGGGAATAACTTCTTAACCAAATCAGCTTTCGTTTAAGAAATTTTACCATATGCATACACAATGCATAACGATACTTACAACACGACTTAAAACAAACCACTTATTAAATTTGCTGTAACCTCCTTGAAACGGCAACTGTTAAGCATCTAGCGCATAAACATCTTGCATGACGCGTCGAACCCCATAATTAGCTCAAAATATATTTATTTTTTATTTTTTAATTATATTTAGCTCCTATGTTCTACATATAAGACGATGTACACCCGAGGTAAAAACTGGCCACGCCATGGTTCAAAAGATTATTATGACGGATAAAGTAGTTTTTTAATACTCTTCTGTGAAATTAAGGATCATTGGTTAAATATTTGTTTTTTAAAATTGTTTAGCTTCACCATGTGTGTTCAAATCATGCCTCTAGTTTTCTTTATTCAGTATGTTGTTTTCAACATTAAGTACCACTTTGTTTCCTAGTTTGTTTCTTTTTAAACAAATTTATAAGTTAAAACATAAGCCCATCATTAAAGACATGTATGAAATCGAATTTACATTTTGACAATTTGATAAAGACAAAGAATGTTCTGGTTTGAATTTGTACGTTACTGATAATGTATAAATGGCAGCACATATAGTTTTAAATTATGACATAATTGTCATCACTGCTTTTGAGTGCATGATTTGCAATTCATGCTTAAAGGCAAACGCAAACACTTTTTCTACTTACATCATATGAATCAGTATGATTGATCAATCATCATCATTCCCTTGACCGGTCTGGTCGTTTGGGGGAAATGAGAGACGACGACACAGGGAGATCCTCCGCCAGTCAGGTCTTTTGTGGGCTGCTTTAGTAGCTCATCCACGGGAAGGGGCTTCCACTGTTTAACATTTTCCATCCAGCTTTTCTTCTGACGGCCTCGACGTCCACCTCACTCTAGGGTTACCTGGAGCACATTCTTGCACCGGGAGTCATACCTGGTGACGTGTCAAAAACAAGCCAGCTTTTGTCGTTTGACGATCACTAGGAGGGGTTTTTGTGGGCCAACACGTGCTGTGATCATGTTCCGGACGCACACGTTGGTCTTGAGCTCCAGGTAGGGGATGCAAAGCAGTCTTCGGAGATTCTTGTGTTCAAAGGCCTGTATACTGCGTTCTGCGTCCTCATGAAGCGTCCAGGTCTCGCAGCCGTACAGTAGGATGGAGACTACGATTGACTTGTGGAGTCTATTTGTGGGGAAACTGATGAAACTGCTTGTCCATATTCTGCTCAGTCAAGCCATCGCTTCAGTTTCCATGACGATTCTTATTCAGACCTCATCGGTGCTGATACCATCCTTGGATAGGGTTGTTCCTAAGTACTTGAATGTGGTCAATTCTTCCAGTTTCTAGCCGTTCATGGTGATTTCTGCTCAGGTTTTGTTCGTGCTATTCACCATGATCTTGACTGCCCTCCATCCCGTATGCCCCTGCTTTTTTGTAGAGCTTGGCAGTGAGGTCGTAGAGTTCACTGCTGGTACTATCCATGAGGTCAATTATATCAGCAAATCTCAAGTTTGAGATGGTTCTGCCACTAATGGAGAGGGAGTTGTGGTGGTCATGGAGAGTCTTCTGCATTATCTTCTCAATTTAAAGGTTATACAAAACGAGGGAGAGCAGACAACCCTGATGGACGCCAACTAATGTCCCGAAGAAATCTACCATCCGGCGTGTCAAGTTCTTGGATGACTTGCACCAGCCCTTCGTCAATGTTGAACACTCTCACAACCTGCAATGGGCGATTATGCTAGACGCGATCGAAAGCTCTCTTGATGAAGTTGTGATGTCTCTGCAGTTTAAGATCTGTTGCACTGTGCACCGTCGTGCTCTTAATCCGACCAGCTGTTCTGCCAGCAGGTCCTTAGCCTTACTTTTGCATCGGTTCAGTATGATTGTGGATTATTTCTTTGCTTGGGTGGCTGATAAGGTTGATTGTGCAGTAATTCTAGCATAGCTTGGAGTTTTGCTTTTTAGGTAGGGTGATGACCAGAGAATGGGCCCACTCCTTTGGCCACGTATTCTCCTCCCAGATCTTCTGGCATAGTGCTGTCATTTCTGAAGTCGTTTCATCTCCTCCATGTTTAATCAGTTCAGAAGGGACGTCGTCCACTTCTGGTCTTTGAACATTCTGAAAGAGAATGGGGTCTGGTTGAAGTGGGTAGTTGTAGAGGTCGCTGCAGTATTCACTCGGTCAGGAGATTTCCGTTAGCATCAGCTATAACACTGGCCCTGGGCTGACTGGTCTTTGTTAGGGCCTTGCTGGTGCTGTAGACCTTTCTGTCGCTTTTGGTCATCTCTTTGTAAATACTGATAAATTGCTCCTCAATCCACTCCTCCTTGACCTTTTTTATCTTCTTTCTCACCTCCCTGTTTGCTTTCTGGTATTCTGTCCTAGATGCCTGCCTGGTGTACTTCTCATGCATCCGCTCTCTCCTCATGTCGCAGAGGTCCATGATATCGGTGGTCAACCATGGATTGTTCTTTCTTCTCTCATTCCAACCAACCTATTCGGCAGATGACCGCAGGTCTTACTTTATGTTGTTGGTGGTGGTGTCGATGTCATTGTCTACGATATTCAAGAAAGCAAACTTATCGCCTATCGGTGCTTGAAATTCCTCTGCTACCTCCGGATCTTTTAGTTTCCTCAAGTCAAATATATTGCGAAGGTTCTTGGTGATGCGCTTGTTCTTTAGATTCAGCTTGATTTTGGTGAGCACTAAGTCATGGTAATTCCCGATGTCAGCGCCAGGAATCGTTCGTGTGGTTGCCTTGTTCATGCTGGAATTCAACCGTTGCGGAGCCAGTATGAAATTGATCTGGTTGGTAATGTGCCCGGATTGATCATGCCAGGTCGCTGTTCTGGACGGTTTGCTTTGTTACAGCGTGTTGGCCAGTGTGAGTTGGTAGCTTCTGGCGAACTCAAGAAGTCTCAGCCCTCTGCCATTGGTCTCTCCTATAGCAAATCTGCAAATTGTTCATGACCAGTCTTGGTAGGCGTCTGGTCCAACTTTGACGTTCGAGTCGCTTTGGATGATGAGAATGTTGGTATCAGCGGTAGCGCTTCAGCTCGTGCTTAAGTTCAAGGATCTTGCCGCACGCAGAAAGTGTACATACAGGGTTTTCCCTTTATTCCCAGCTTGATCGATTGATTAGCCCCAGTAGCTTCATTGTCGCATCCATCCTGAAGACTGGCAGTGGAGTGCGCGGTCGTTGTTATTCCGGGCCCCGACTGATCCGGCTTGGTGCTTCGTTTTCTTGTCCTCATCATTTCCTTTCAGTGGGCTTAAGTTACTCTTGGCGGTGCCCGTCTCTCTCCAAGAACTTGCAGCTAGGTAAAAAACAACAACGTGTTTGCCTCTAACTTCGATTTGCCCGCCAGCAGAATTGGTTACCAGGGTTTTGTTGGGGCAAGATCCCGGAACCAGAAGTTCAGAGTTGAGTGTAAGGTGAGAACCCGTCGTGTCTGTCCATCCGATGGAGCTGCTACGAAGCAACAAAGTACTATCTCTACCACTGAAAACCCCATACACTCCACATACGTGATTAATGACTGTTAGATATATATTTTTGCAGATACAATCATGCTATATTTTGATTTTAATGAATTGAGTCGCAATATAAACTTCAAAATTGTGTCCGTTGATGCTGTGCTTCAATTGTTTGATTTTAAGTAAATCTAATCTATTAAAAGGATGAGGAGTGCAGCAACTATTGATACCAACATTGAATGGCTATTGCTATTCGTTAATGGTTTTTACTTAACTACTTTCTGTTAGTGTACTAATTTTGACACATTGACGATATTATTCACACACGTCCAACAAATCCAATGTATACATCATAAAATCAAAGCCCTAATGGCAGTGGTGAGTGGATTGGGGGAGGTTGGGTAGGGGTGCAGGCTTTTTCAGACCGTTCAAAAATATTCCCCTAAATATGATTGTGTAGTCAGTGTAGAGCTACTCAAACGTTTTTCTACGCAAACAGATTTACCATTACGCTATTAAGTGACAATAGCCCCCTTTTGAATCAAATGTACAGGCTAAATTGCCCAAAGAACTATTTTAATTATTTTCTACAAATCCCCACATATGTGTGTGGACGGTTCAGGGATCTAGTAACATGATCCCCTGATTTGTAGTCGTCCAAAGAAGCTAGCAGTCCCGTATCTGTATAGCGTTCAATGTTCTTTTCTGTGCGAGTTATATCCGCTCAACATAACAAAAATGAAGGTACCTCAAACTGATAAAAGTTGCACTTAAAACTCACGGATTAATAGCAAATATAAATATTATTTATTTTTAATTGCACATTGTTAATCGAGATGACATTTGCATAAGTAATACATATAGAAAGATCCGTCGCTCATAGCAGCTGACAGGACTCATAATGCATTATGATTTACTTCACAAGGTATTAATTAAACAACAAAAAGACACAACAAACAATACAACCAAACACACAAAAAGATGTATTTCCTGTATTGCTGAATAGTTCGGGCACAACTTATTAAGTTATAAAGATATTAAATAACCTATCAATTGCAATAAATGTAACGTATATCACTAGTTGACTCTATTATGAAGCTTACTTTCAAACATCTATAATACTTAATCATAATATTAGACAATACTTAATTCTTCACAAGTAATAAATTTTGTTCTAACTTTACTTCGCAGTAGTCGGATATACTAAGGCAGATCTGTACCACCATACACTTGATATTTATTTTGGTCAAAGTTCAGAAATTAGTACATATTACAAGATTTATAGTTTGTTTTAAACAAATATGTATTTAAAACATTTAGCTGAAATTCCATACTAAGTATCACTCTATAAATAAAAAAATATTGTAAAATGTTATAAACCATATTGTAAACTGCCCATAGGCATTCACCCATAGTGTGGCTGACGTCGGACTAAACTTACATACATGTTATATTTAACTTCCTCCTCTGATTAGACCTAACCATTCAGAGTGATCGATATGAACTTCAGATGTAAACCATTACTTCTAAGGACTCGGTATTTATGAAATATCTTCTGTTTGATATTTAATTGTGGGCATATACTGGATATATGTGTTTGATGCTAAATATTTAAATCATTTCTTTGGTGTCAGGTATCTAGTGACGTATACATAGTTATAGACTGATCCAGTAAACAGTAACACTATTTATATCGTTGCTTTTCAACTCAAGAACTAATAAATTTTACTTATTATTTTCAAATCTTTGTTTTCGTACTAAAACGTTGCGAAAAACTATATCTTAACAGAAACACACTGAAGTGTATTGAATTCAACAAGGATAAATTTTTCAACTCAAATTACAAAATGGCGACAAACTCTCCCGTTGCAAAACGAGAACGTATAATTAGAGACTACATTTGCATCGGATGCCAGAAACTATATATTGAGGAAACTGCAGAGATGTATTGTGAACAGTGTAAAGAGATTTATTGTACAATGTGTGCTCGATTCCATCTTAAAATACATCCTTTACATGTCACATGTGGAAAGGAAGACATTGGATTGTTCCAAACGTGTGGAAAACACAATGATGCAAAACTTACAAAAGTTTGCAATAATCACAGCCAGCTGTGCTGTACTGAATGTTTGGTTGATCACAGGTATAAATACCATTACTTGCTGTTATTACGGTCCACATGTAAATCCAAGTAACAGAAACGTGTTTTTATCATTTATTTTTTGTGTGTAAGCTCGGCTATTTACTGTATAGTTCTGACTAGAATTCTCAAACAGTCATATATGCAGCAAAATTGCGTATTTATTAATTTATAACAACTTATTAGTCCCATTTCAATTCGTTTAATTCCATGCTAACTCATGATCTGCAAAATATCCCGTACATTAACAGAGCCTATTGGAATTTATTCCTATCAGTAGTGTTATATTTGGTTTTTAAACATCTTCATAATATATAGTTTTGTGAAACAACCATCTGTTCACTATCTTATTATTCTATTAAATAAATATGGAAATAGTAGTAATAACAATTTCTAACAGGCTGGTATATACAAAATTCTCATTTTATTGTGCTATTTGGTCTAAACGTGCTGAAAACTTCGTCCAAATTATTGATTCTTAAGGGCAGATTGCGTCTGTCTTCACGTTAATGATGAGTTTAATGTTGGTATGCATGAATCTTCAATCAAGTGTGACATTGCATTTGGAAATGTGTAATTCATACCAAACGGATAAACATAATTTCGAAAATTTCCATACAATCGCACGGGAATATTAGACTCCAAGCAGATTTATGACTTATTTATCCACTAACTAATTTTGTCGATACAAAAGTGGTATCTCTGCAACTCAGTGAATTACGGTGGCAAAGAGGTGGCATAGAGGTGATATTCACTCCTCTTTTTTTAAATTGCACTTCTCTTTTTTATCTCATGACCTCGATTTAGTAACTCGAGGCCGCGACTTACTAACTCGTGGCCACCAGTTAGGTGTGTCGTGTCCTCGAGTTACTAAGTCGAGGTCACGAGATGGAAATAGGAGGAGTTTAAAACTAAATAAAAGAGGAGTGCAATTCAAAAGAGAGAGGTGCAGTTATTAAATGAGGGGTGTATTAAACAAAAGAGGAGAGAATTTTAGCTATCTCGAAGGAACGAGTAAGTCAGCCAATCAAATTTTGCGTAACATGTGCAAATATTCTGTTATATATTCTATATAGCTGGTCAAAGTGGGCTTTAACTGTGATGATTTCTTCCCTTTGTATAAAGATCACCATGGATGACCTTACGATCAACTTGTTTCTGTCGGCCATGTTGATGGGTAAAAGTTAAATTGACATAACAAACAATTTGATTGGCTGACTTACTCGTGGCCACGAGTTAGCCAAGTCGTTCCCTCGAGATAGCTAAAATTCTCTCCACTTTTGTTCAATGCACCCTTCCTTTATTTACTGCACCTACCCTTGTTAAACTTACAGGTAAGATAATTTTACTGTCCAAAGCGGTAAGGCCACTCCAAATTGATCTGTTGGTCGTCGGATTTGCCGCACCTATTTTTTCAAAATGGAAAGAAAAAAATTAAAAAAATTACCGCTCGCATTCATTTTTTGTGTCCTTCTGTAACCATAGCGCATGTATTTTTTTAATTTGTGAAAGAAACAAAATAAACAACGTGATCTATCAGAAACGATTTTGACGCTGAATACGAATGACAAATATAGTGTTTCGTAACATTTTTAATCGATAACTGCAGACGCTAAAATGTTCGATCGTGACGACCAGAAAAAATAGCTTTCTGCGCGAGCAGTACATATTTCGCTGTCGTGGTTCTTTAACAAATTGCGGTGAAAAGTTGCTGCAGCCAACCCTTAACAATATAAACACATCTTCTACGTTCTGTGACTTATTTGAATGTGTTTGTTTACGTTCGAACTATCAGCAGATACCGTTGAAGCATGTTCAATTTCAAGCAACATCGGGAAACATGACGCAAGTTTTTTTCATACTTTTTCTTCATTAAATGGGCATATGGACGGTATTTCCCTATATGTAGGCAAATTTTTCCTATAACACACATTTAATTGAACAAAAAATAAACCTAAAATCATTAAATGCTGGTTCTAAAAATTTCACAGAGACAACGTTTTATCATTTTTAAATACATGGTTGAAGGAACATGTTTAACAGCTAGGTCCGTGTATTTCAGAAACATCAAATAAGTTCTTTGTAATGTATAAATTTATTTAAAAAAAATACAATACCGTACTAGCCATCGATAGGTCCCTTTTAAAATAAGGTAGCGACAATGGATTATATGCATGCCCTTTGTCCGACTGTCTGTCATAATCATGTTGATGATTGTCCCTCTTCAAGTGCGATTGCAATATGGTATACCTTTTCACAGCTTGCAACATGGTATACCTTTTCACAGCTTTCACTGTTTAAAACTTCAAACAAATATAAGCAGCAGTAGGTAAACATGTGTCCCTCACTTCAATGATATGGTTTACATGTATATTTCGTGGTCAAAGGTCATATGCAATTTACTCCTATAAATATGAGGTCGATATATATTCATTCTATAATACTTGATTTGAATGTAAATATAGCTGTTTTAACCTGTATCTCTTGATAATGAAATATTTTTCAATCGAATTGTGATTTTTTTTTATTCTTCGCTCTTCGCTCGCTCGAAAATTTTCCTGTTTTCAAAAGAAATATGTTTATGTTTTTTTTCGCTCGCCTCTTCAACTTTTTTTCAAAAAAATCCGTAGACCAAAAATTAATTTGGAGTGGCCTAACCACAGCTTTAAACGGGTGTATGTTTAGTTGGAGTTTTGTGTTGTATACATTGTAAAGGCAATACTAGCTTGAACAAACCCCATACCGAATAGTAATTAACGACATGCATAAAAATGCATGAACAATGTTAATCGCCTAAAAGAAATGTCACCGTTGATACTTGCAGTTTTTGTATATTCGTATTATGAATATAGTTAAACAATGCATTTCTGTGCGGCCCACATCTTTATTGTGCATGCTTTAAGTTTTTTTTATCTATTTTATGTGCCAATATTTTACATTTAACTCTGAAATAAAACTCTTAATATGTTTTTCCTTTGTTATGCTTTTGCTGAATGAAAATAATATTTGTATACATACTGATGGCCTTAGCAAGATATGTATGCACCACAAATTCGTGGAATTACATAAACATGTAAATAAATGCAAGAAAACGTGAACTACTTGTCTCTGACGGCAGAGAGAGAGAGAGAGAGAGGGAGGGGGGAGAGGGGGTGGGGAGGGAGAGGGAGAGAACTTAGGGAACATTTTTTTTCGTGTCCGGAAAATTCTAATAAAACATGTTCTTACAAATAAATGTCCTAAAATTGTAAGATACCATGAAAATATACCTCTCTTATCTAACTGGTCATGCTTGATGTAGTTTTACAGACAAATACTCCAATGTTGAACTGTGACCAAAAAGTACACATATAAGCATTGATATATTGTTGCACGGGTCTTTTATTATATATATTCAACTACAATATACTATGATGAATATGTACGTTTTTATTCAATAATCGCTGTCTTTAACAACTTCATATTTTGTTCAACACAATCTCAGCATACTTATCAATCTTCATATTTTCTTAATTTCTATTCCCTGTAATAGTGCAACGATTTGAAGAATACAATTGTCATGTTTAACATAATAAAGTTTCAAAAAATTTATTATCACCCTGGCGTATCTTTTTATATACTAAGGGAATTGGCCAACTTCGGCATACAGCGATAATAAATGTGTTTTACATTTTACAATTTACGACGAAAGCGCTCAAGGTTTTCCGCTATGATAAATACCCAAACCTCGCAGTTATGGTTTCAAATGGTTGAAACGTATGCGTTAAATTAATTAAACAGCATATGTACATGAATCTTCATGCCTTTTTATGTTAAAACAATGCATTGCTTTTGATGTTTTACCATATAGTGTATTTATTGCTGGCACAAATGATCCACCGCTAGTAATTACAATTCCTAGGTAATGAAACGGTTCACAATTTCTATTTCTTGACCTGTCCATTCTAACGTTTTGCTAATCGGCTCCCCTTTTAATAATATCATACCTTGTTTTCATTACGATCATCTTGTGTTTCAGAAAATAAAACCGCGTCTTCAACGAGTACATGAATTAGATATATATTTAATATATTGTAACTATCTATTGTTGACCGCGATTGATGACGTAATGTAAATTCCGGTTGTCAATTTAGAAACAATATACTAGTAGTTTATCTTTATTCTGAAGCTGCCTTTATATAAAGACAGTAAGAATAAATAGTGCATCGATTAGGCTGTAGTCTGGTTTAAAGTCGAATTCATCAGTTCAACTGTCATTTATTTCTGCCGTTGTTTAATACGTTCATTTATCATACATGTAAAACAACTTATTAAAGTTATGTCGCGATATAGTTATGTGGGTCTTATATGTCGCCATGTTTATGTATTGGTATGATAACTACGCTTGGCCAGCAGAGCGGATTATGCTTTTAATCAAGTATGAACTAACATAATATTTCTAATGGCTTTGCCATGCCATGTATTGTTTCTTTAAATTATTCATATATAATATTGTCATTCGCATGCACTTTATTGTTTTTCAACCGTTTTGTTACTCTTATTATATATTTTGTCGATATAGGATTATCTAGTTCGGGGTACGTCGGTTCTGTGTTTTGCCTTTTATCAAATTCATATAAGATAGCTTCGGCATCAATCGAATTAATATTTACTTCTTCCGCGAATGTACTAAAATAATCATGAAATTCGTTGAACGGTATCGTGTCTGATTTTTTGCAGTAGGTTCACGTTTGAATAATTTCCATAATTCACGGGGTGATTTCCTTATCATACTGCTCATAGGCTTGCTTAGATCAATGTTGTATGTTAGATTCGTTTTCCTACACGTATACTTGTAATTCTTGTTCATATCATTAATTTGTCCTCGTGTACGTCCAATTTTGTTTAGATTATAATCGTATAACGCTCATGTACATTGAGATTGTTAGGTTTTACATTTTCACTCTTCGTTAAACTACTTTATTTTATCAGCAAAATCTAGAACTCCCTTAATTTCAAGTTTTTTTTTTACATCATCGCTTCTATATTGCTTCATACGACACACTTTTAATGTTTTAGGCTACATGCATAAGTCATCGGGTTTATAGCGTTAAATTTTATTAATATTTTCTCTCTGACGGGCGTTTCTTGTTTGATTTATTTCTTATTTTTTAGCAGTCACATAAACAACCAAGCTATGTAATATGGATCTTTTACACCCATTATTGCTGCTTCTTCCTGTATTTGCGCGATGATGATCCGAAATATTAACTTTATGATGCTATATTCTTAAATCTTTTTCTAAAAAGAAGGGATGTAGTTGACACTTATTCGTACTTTCATTTCATCGTTCCTCAAAACGTTGTAATTCTGTTGCGCTGGTCTCTTTCCTACCATTGAGTAATTAAATGGTAATTAAATTGAATGCGTTTTCATTCCATTTAATTATTGTTTAATTATCTCCACGCTTTTAAAAGCGTGGGTATATTGTATTGGTCTCCATCTTTCTGTCCGTCCGTTCGGCCACTATCTCCCCCTACACTATTAGCAATTTAGCACTAGAACCTTGAAACTTACACACATGGTAGCTATGAGCATTTGTGCGACGGTGACGGCGACGGAATTTTGATCTGACCCCTAGGTAAAACGTTATGGGTAAATAAATGGGTAAAATGGGTAAAAAAAAACAACTCATTTTACTAACAACATGCGACGCACATGATAATAACTTTTGACCCACGGGTCAGATCAAAATTCCAAATAGTGCACCGTCGCACATATGCTCATAGCTACCATGTGTGTGAGTTTTTAAGGTTCTAGTGCTAATAGTGTAGGAGGAGATAGTGGCCGACCACGTCCACCCGAAACTTTAAAATAGGTAAAAAAAACAACTACTCATTTTACGAACAACATGCGACGCACATGATAATAACTTTTCAACCAGGGGTCAGATCAAAATTCCAATTAGTGCACCTTCGCACATATGCACATAGCTACTATGTGTGTAAGTTTCAAGGTTCTAGTGCTAATAGTGTAGGAGGAGATAGTGGACAACCACGCCCACCTAAAACTTTAAAATGAGTAAAAAAAATTTACTAACAACATGCGACGCACATGATAATAACTTTTGACCCAGGGGTCAGATCAAAATTTCAAATAGTGCACCGTCGCACATATGCTCGTAGCTACCATATGTGTAAGTTTTAAGGTTCTAGTGCTAATAGTGTAGGAGGAGATAGTGGAGAACCACGCCCACCTAAAACTTTAAAATGAGTAAAAAAAACTCATTTTACTAACAACATGCGACGCACATGATAATAACTTTTGTCCCAGGGGTCAGATCAAAATTTCAAATAGTGCACCGTCGCACATATGTTCATAGCTACCATATATTTAAGTTTCAATGTTCTAGTTCTAACAGTTTAGGAGGAGATAGTGGACAAATGGACTAATAAAGGTCAAGAACTAGAAATTGTGAACAATTTTAATTACCTTGGAATTGTGATGTCAAGTGGCGGATCGTTCGTGCCCGCAACAAATACACTATATGGCAAAGCATTAAAAGCAATGCATTCTTTGTTCAACCTAACGAAAGATATGAACGTACCCATAAATATCATGTTTAATTTATTTGACGCATATGTATCATCCATTTAAACTATAACTACGAAGTTTGGGGATCCATCAAAGCGGAAAATATTGAACGCGTTCACCGTTAACTTTGTATAAGACTATTGAACGTAAAGATGTCAACAAATTCACTATCGCTTTATGCCGAAGTTGGTCGATATCCCTTGCATATCGACAGATATGTAACAATTGGTCATCGAAAATACGGGACATTCTTAACCAAACCGGTTTCACCGATGTATGGCTATTCCCTGAATCTGTTTACAATGATCACTTTATCCCGTTATTCAAAAACAGATTACGAGACCAGTATATTACCAACTGTGATGTCAGTGTGACGTCGTGTAGCTCAATGATCCTATATAAGGAACTCAAACCAGCTTTTGAAAGATCATCGTATTTTGATATTGTTGACAACAAAAAACATAGGAACATTATTGCAAAGTTACGTTTGTCCTCTCACAAATTATCCATAGAAACAAACGGGCAGACACCAGAATATTGACAGAGATCAACGCAAATGTATATGATGTAACTTAAATGACATAGAGGATGAATTTCACTTTGTTCTTAAATGTCCCTGTTATAATTATGTTAGGAATGCATTAATTCCGAAATATTATAGAATCCGGCCAAATATGTTCAATTTTATTAAACTACTTAATAGCTCAAACAAAACTGTATTAAGAAAGCTAGCCATGTATTGTTTAACATGCTTTAAATAAGAGAAAATGTCATATATATGTAGTGTTAAATAGAAATATATTTTTACAAAAAATAAGGTCAGAAATATGTAATTATACCTATATTTGTAAACCTATATGCATAAAATTGTGTGACCACCGTGTATTAAACCCATCCATGTACCATTCTCACGAAATATGTTCACGAAACATGTTTATTTCGTGTTTATTTAGTTTATTTATTCTTTAAAATGATGTGTGTTTTTGTGCGTACTTCAACGCATGTTGTTATTTATTTATATGTGTGTTAATGACGATGAGCTTCACATGCTTAAGTCAAAAATAAACTATTCTGTTCTGTTCTGTTCTGACAACCATGCCCACCTAAAATTTTGTTTTAACATAACCTCTTCGTTTATTCACCAATTGACTTCAAATTAATACTGAACCTCTCTTATGACAACACGGTCTTTCTCGACCATTCATTACCCACCCCAGGGCCCCGCCCACTTTGGTGGTAAAGATCCCGAGCTATTTCAGCATAATTAAAATCCAAACCAGTTTGGTGGCCGAGACCCCGAGGTATTTCAGCGTAATTAAAATCCAAGCACGTTTAGTGGTCAAGATCCTGAACTATTTCGGCATAATTAAAATCCAAGCCAGTTTGGTCGTTAAGACCCCGAGCTTTTTCAGCATAATTAAAATCCAAGGCAGTTTGGTGGCCGAGACCCCGAGGTATTTCAGCGTAATTAAAATCCAAGCACGTTTAGTGGTCAAGATCCTGAACTATTTCGGCATAATTAAAATCCAAGCCAGTTTGGTGGTCAAGACCTCGAGCTTTTTCAGCATAATTCAAATCTATTTCGGCATAATTAAAATCCAAGCCAGTTAGGTTGTCAAGATCCCGAAATTTTTCGGCATAATTAAAATCACAGCCATTTTGGTGTTCAAGACTCTGTCAAGACATCATAATTAAAATCCATGCCAGTTTAGTGGTCAAGACCCCGAGCTATTTCAGCAATATTAAAATCCAAGCCAGTTTGGTGGTCAAAACTCCCGAGCTATTTTAGAATAATAAAAATCAAAGCCAATACGGCGGTCATTACCCCGAGCTATTTCAGCATAATTAAAATTCAAGCCATTTTGGTGGTCAAGACCCCGAGCTATTTCAGTATAATTAAAGTCCAAGCCAATTTGGTGGTCGAGACCCTGAGCTATTTCAGCATTATGAAAATCCAGGCCAGTTCGGTGGTCAAGACCCCGAGCTATTTCAGAAATATAAAATCCAAGCCAGTTTGATGTTCGAGACCCCGAACTATTTCAGCATAATTAAAATACAAGCCAGTTAGCAGGTCAAGACCCCGAGCTATTTCAGCATAATTAAAATCCAAGCCAGTTTGGTGGTCGAGACCACGAGTTATTCAGCATATTTAAATTCCAATCCAGTTTGTTGGTTAAGACCCTGAGCTATTTCAGCATAATTAAAATACAATCTAGTTTGGTGGTCAAGACCTCCAGCTATTTTAGCATAATTAAAGTAAAAGCCAGTTTGGGGGTCAAGAACCCGAGTTATTTCGGCATAATTAATATCCAAGCCAGTTAGGTTGTCAACATCACGAACTATTTCGACATAATTAAAATCCAAGCCAGTTTAGTGGTCAGTGCACTATTTGGAATTTTGATCTGACCCCTGGGTCAAAAGTTTTGGGTGTTGGGGTGGGTCCGGGTCAGAGATTTTCACTCATTTTACTAACAACATGCGGCGTGGGGATACGCATCGCGCGTTGCCACTATCTCCTCCTACACTATTAACATAAGAACCTTGAAACTTTCACACATGGTAGCTATGAGCATATGTGCGACAGTGCACTATTTGGAATTTCGATCTGACTACTGGGTCAAAAGTTATGGGGTTTGGGGTGGGGCCGGGTCAGAGATTTTCACTCATTTTTGTAGGTTAAGTTACATTAACTTCTTCATTTCTACACAGATTTACGTCAAATTGATACTGAACATCTCCTATGACAAGTCGGTCAATCTCAACTATGCATGACCCCATTACCAACCCTGGGGCGCCCCGTCCACATGGACCACGCCCACCCAAAATTTTGTTTTAACATAACTTCTTCGTTTATTCACTAATTGACTTCAAATTAATACTGAACATCTCTTATGACAACACGGTCTATCTCGACCATCCATGTCCACATTATCCACCCCAGGGCCCCGCCCACATAGGCCACACCCACCCAAAATTGCCTTTTACTATAACTTCTTCATTTCTACACCGATTCACTTCTAATTGATACTGAACTTTTCTTATGACAATACGGTTAATCTCAACTATGCATGGCCCCATAACCAACCTTGGGGCGCTCCGCCCACATAGACCAGCCCACCCAAAATTTTGTTTAAACATAACTTCTTATTTATTCACCAATTGACTTCAAATAAATACGGAACATCTCTTATGACAACACGGTCTATCTCGACCATCCATGTGCTCATTACCCACCACGGGGCCCCACCAACATAGGCCTTGCCCACCCAAAATTGCCTTTTATTATAACATCCATGCGGCGTGGGGATACGCGTCGGCCTCTGCGCGCCATTTCTAGTTTGAGTTGCAATGCTATGAGGTTAAATTTTATTTACACTTAAATGTATTATAAATATTGCTAGGCCAAGTGTGAGGTTGAGCGCTCTTAAACCGGTTTAAACCCCCAATGCTTTGCATTGACCGTTCCAAGGCGGTGACCCCAGCTTTATTCTTATATGTGTTTATGTTGTTTTGTATTGTGCTGTTTTGTTCTGTTTTGGAAATCGTTCATTTTCCTTAAATAAAGGACCAACTAATTGTATATAATGGGAATGCAATACTGCTCCAGCAGCTGGAGTTTCACTTCTTTATATTATGATATGTTTAAATTTTTCTTCTTGTTAAGGATGCTTATAGTTCGAAAATTCTCCCACTATGATATCAAGATCAGAGTTTGAATCAATTTGTGATAACACCGTTTATTCCACATCCATGATACATCACGCAGGGCGCATGATAAGACAATATTGTGAAATTGTTTTCGGTAAAAACTAAAATATAATTGAAATTGGTACGCGCAGTAAATAAATAATCAACTAAACTTTCAACATTATGTGTTCAGCACGTAATTTAACCTTTATTGTGTTCGTTATGTTACCGTCCGTTCACTATACAAATATCGTTAGCTTTGCATATATCTAACAGGTAGTATCCAAATCGATAAACAAACGGTCACCAGTTGAGCGTGGGATAAGGGTTTAAACATCTGGGTCAATATCAAATTCCGTATTGCTTATATATCTATAATTTTCGATGAAATCGGCTTTATCGTTCCTTTGGTTGGATTTTTTTTATATCATCTTAAATTGTTTGAAAAATGTCAAATTTATTGATTGTTCGATTCATATTATTAAACAGGCACCAACCATTAAAATGCTAATTTATAAAAGCATAAAGACTCATTATTTGAAATCAATTAAACAAAACAGGTTTTCTCATCTTACTAGTTTTCTTACAAATATCATTTCAACTGCATACATACGTAAAGCTATCGTGTGAAAACCTGTATCGTGCATACATCTTTATAAACCAATGTGTTGCCGGTCAACTGATATCTTGTATTATCAGCCAGGTTTTATTACCGTCATCCGGTTTAAAAAAATAAAAGGATGTGATATGTCACGGTATTACTGCACATACCAGTAATACAAATTCGGATAAAATGCTGTCAAAAATGAAGAGTAATTAAACGAAGAGAAAAAGCTGGTGTGCGAAAAATTAGAGTAACACGAATCAATTATTTTGGCTCAACTAGAGGTTATTCGGAAATTTTGAGTGACCGAAAACCTAGTTATTACCGTTGTCAACAGCTAAACATAAGAACCATTCGCGACACTAAATGTACTTTTTAATTGTACTGTTTTTGTTTCAGACTGTGTGGTGACATAACGAACATTTCTAAGTCAGTTAAAAAGCTACTAGATTTGCATCAACTTCAAGATATTCTCGACAAAATAAGGATTCTTCAAGACATTCGTGGACAGCAATTAAAAGTTAATGAATTGGATCAAGAAATAGATGCATGTATAACACAATTTGAAAATAACCCTTTGACAGAAAGCAGTGGACATGAGCAAACCATGCAAAGCGTGCGTCTGAAAATTAATGTCATTTTAACTTATTTTAAAACTTCGCTTGATCAAACATATGACCCGCTTATAAAGCTACACGTATCTGACAGGATTGATATTGATAACTGCCTTATGTTTCAAAAGGAATTGAATAACATTTTGAATTTAAAACAATTGCATGATAAAGACAATCAGACTTGCCTAGACACAATTCAACAGTCAAAAATCTTTCTTAAAGACTATTTTCCAGACCTCGTATTCACTTATTTTAACTGCGGGAATATGATTTTATCAGATAATTGGTTATTCAGCTACAATATCTCAGCTATCTGTACTTTTCCTGATGGTTGGATGATTGTGGCAGACAGAAGCCAAACAAACGTAAAGCTGCTCGACAATCAATTTAATATCGTCAGTCGCTGTGATGTGTCTGCTATGCCACGTTAAATGTGTCGAATCACTACTAGCACAGTGGCTGTGACTGTAGGTGGAGACAGTACTAACATTAATGAAGTCCAGTTTATCGAAATCCGCAATTGGCAGCTAAAGATGGTCAGGAATATAAATTTACAACATGAATGTATTGGTATTGCCTACCACCAGTACCACCTGTATGTCGCATCGGGCACTGCACTTTATAGGCACACGCTGAATGGTAATCTGGTTCGCACGTTGTACGATGATCCGTCAGGTAAAAAAACAGGTAAGAATCATTCAGCATTTACACTGTTAGCATAACCATTAAATATTGTTAGGTAATTTAGAACGATATAGACGTGAAATGTGTAGTTGCTGATGTTCTAAATATATTAATACAATAGATCAGAACTATTTCAAAAGATATCTTAAACCGCAGTTAATATATAAAAAATGTAATTTTTTTCAATTTTGTCTTTAATTTTGAAGACATAAACAATTAAGCTGGATTATATCATATCTATTATTGATTTCTCAACTTTATTAACCTTCATATGAGTGGCTTGATGATAAGTTCTGTTTCTTCTATTAAAAAATCCAATTAATATCATTGGTGAGTGCTATGGGAAAACATATATGTTTTTTTTTAAATAAAATAATTATTTTATTTTTGTCAATAAAGAATAATGTATTAGGCAATACATCCAAGCTATTTTTTTTGGTACTTTAAATTATTTGTTTTCCGTACAGACATACCAATGATCTTTAATGTTGAGATATTAAATTTGGATATACTAACGTAGATCTTTCAATCAGTTTAAGATTTATAATTAAGTCAATTATTAATATATTATTGCTGATGAAACAATACAAAATATTTACAGATCGTACGTTCTTAGTAATATTTAGAGATAATGAAATACATGATAAAAAATAACGTGTAATTTACTATCCTGCTTACAAAATATTTTAAAGATGGCTGGTATTAGTGTAAATACAGATTGTAGTCACGTTAAGTCGAAATAACACTTGTTTCATCTCCAAATGTATATGCAGAAATGATCGTTGTTGAAATAATTAACTTCTGTTACATTAAAAAAACTGCAATTATTCCAAGTATACATCTTCGTAATTCGATCTGTTTTTTTTCACTGTGCATTACTTATCATTACTGAGATACACAGCTCTACATAGCAAGCTTTGTACAATAGAGTGTACATCTTGTCAACAATCGCACACTTGCATAACTTTTATTTTATCTGATCCGCTTACCAATTTTCTTATCAGAAAAAATATGATCCTCTTGTAAGTATTAAGTCAATGGTTGATAAGATTTAAATCAAAGTGAACATAGATTAAATGTTCCGTTGGTGTACTTTTCTCTTTAAATTTTGAACTATTTTCAGTACCTTACTTTATAATGAATTCTAGGCTAGGTGTGTCTCTTTGTAATCATGTAATCCTGTTTAAGCCCAAAAACTTTACGTATGTAATACGCTCGCGATCTGAAGGAATTATATAAACTATTTCAATAAAGATTTGATGTAATTCACGTCCAATCTGGACCGCGGTATAACCTTTAAACATGTGTACATTATCTAGACCTCCACACAGAGATATGACGCATTTTCATACTGTTTTCTTGATATTTAAAACATATGAAAAACCATGTATGTAATAATAAACAAACATGTGTTTGTATTTAAATGAGCTATTTGTTCACTTACCACACACGCCAATGTTGCTATGTTTGTTCCATTGTATAAGCTAAACGTGTACGATAAAACATATCTTATCATCTAAAAACAAATATTAAATTCACATATTTTCCTCATTCATCGTCTTTATTCTGTGTTTGTTTAAGATGATAGAGAATCGGTTTTATTGTGCAGTCTGCTGGTAATGAGCATACTTGGATCACGTATGGCACTTGGATAACAGAGAAAAACAAAAGCCACGCGCGAAAATACGTTCATTATTTTTTTAAATGTGTATCCTTTATATTAGTTTTGAGATACGGTACATGGTCAGGATGATAGAAATTATATCATGTTGTCTTATGAAGGAAAAGGTAATGTATATACATGTATTTGCAATAAATGAGAAAATTCCATCGGAAAACAGCATAAATTGAATTATCAGTAATTATTTCTATACAATAAACATACTTCGAAATATAGCAATACCGGTACAGCGTTTGCTATTCCACCATGTAGAGTAATTTCGGTGCTTCAAAACGTAAGTTTTGACTAAACTAACTGTAACTAAACGAAATATGAACGAAGATAGAGCATGTTTCAATAGCCGGTATGCATGATGTTGTTGACAATTCGATTCCCAATCAAGTGAATGTCGGATAACGGAAACTCTAAGCAAATTGGGCACTCTGATATCCGAGTAATTCTTTTTAAAATGCGTTTTTGTTACTATTATGACCAATGTTTTTGCTATTCCAGGATGTAGAATAAGTTCTGTGCTTTAAGAACTGAAATTTTGATAGTATTCAATGAAATATGAACGAAGACAAATCTGGCGCTGATGTGTAGTAGACCGGCGATAGTACCAGTGTGGTAACAAGAAAGCAGGCATCGAGGGAAATGTATATAAGCTTCAACGTTACAATCGACGTAAGAAAAATAAATTGAAACTGAACCCTTAAGGGGTCAGATTTAAATGCCCAATATGTGCCTTCTTTGAATACGCCCTGACAAACAAAATCATGCTCATATTCAAAAGGGATAAGAAAAATGAAGCAAATTTTCGATCAATCGTTTTTCATTTACGTCAGTATAGACAAGTATTGCCTGCATACTATAGCAGTATTAAAAAATGCATTTCTAGTGCACTAACAATTGTGTGTCATATCTGTTTTCGGATAATCGGGCACAGAAGTGCCATTGTCATTTAGGTGATTGGCTTAAAAAATGTTCATACAAATGTGGCATTGGACTTTTAAACATTTGAATTTCCTCAAATACATCAGTTAACTACAAATTTAACATGTCACATTTATAGAAATATTGATCTTTTATTTCGTATTGTAGAAAAGTTCTTTGACTAATTTCTAAGTATGTTTTTATATATGCACTGATCATCCACTTCATGCTGATTTTCGATGGAATTATACCGTCTTTTATCATAAAGTCAACCGTTTTCCCGCGATTTTCTTTCTTCTCAAAACAAAGTGTTATCATTAATCGGTCAAAAAAGGTCCGTGCATGAAAAATTAATAAATCAATCTTTCTGTTGTTTGTTTTAAATATATTTATTATTACTACCGCTGCACCGGATTGGCGTTCCTAATGCGTTCCTAAGGCGATCCAGCACGTGTTTGAATCTATGATGACGCCGTGAAGTCCTCTTGAAAATGCATGGAGCCGCCTGACAAACGTCAATAACACCGACGGTGGCGACCTTACGGTGAGTACTTCGGACATATTAAAAGTAATCTCAGAGAGGCTGGGTTTTTATGGAACGCCAAATGATTCTCCATTAGAACGCCATAAACACAAAAGCAACGCAGCGCCACCGCAATTGTTTAGATTGTATATTGTATATCTTTAAGGAAGTTCAAACGCTAAAAAACGTTGTATTGACGCAGTAACGGCGCCGATGATCGATTGTTAAGACATACCATATCTGGTGCGGATCGACCGGTCCCAAACCACTAGTAAAGCAACGTCCTTGACAACAAATCGGACCTTCTCGGTCCAGTGAGAATCTGATTTACCATTATCCTTGTACGAAAATGAATGTGTGGTTAATATCTTATCCACGCCTCCATAGTTTGATATTGCTGTTGGCTATGATCGCTGATACCCTGCTTTCTTTTTTGACTTGACTGAGCATTCTGTGAGTTTGCTTCTGCAAGTAGACTCTGATCACGACCCGAGCTACTCTAATGAGATGGCGCTTTTATCATGTTTGCTCTTAAACGCCACCGATCCCTAGGCTATACCATAGAACTAAAATAGTCACTGTATTTACAATTAAATGATGTCGTCACAACTTGAAGCGCAGATATTAATTGAAACTTCTGAAAAATTAATACACAGTTGTATACACGCAGCGGTCGCTGTATGGTCGTAGAACAATCGGAATGCTTACGTAAAGGTCGCAGTAAAGCTGGAAAAGACGCGTCAATAACGTGGAGAGGACTCCGTGACAATTCCGATGTACGCATGGACGCTTAGAGATTGCAGTATGAACGTAGTGAATACGCATAGGACGTCGTGGGCACGCCGCGTACAGATACAACAGACAGCAGGATCCCTGGCGCAATAGTTTACGGTATTTAGACTCTTAAGAAAACATGCATTTGCGCTTGTTTGGCAAATTTAACGGAAACAATAGAAAATAGAATTCCAAATTATAATGCATTTCGTTCGCTTGACAATTTGTTCAATTTTAAACGAGTAAATATCTGCTTCCTGTTATTTGGCTATTTACACCTAATATGTTTCTTCCATTTTGGGCATTTCCAGTGCAAAGTTGAACCAAGTCTTCTCCTTGTATGTGAATGTCCGTTTTAACTACACCAACCGAAGAGCTTTAAATAATTGTTAGAAAATGCCCCAACGTAGAGGCTCTATCCACGGACTTCTGAATCAAAGCACTGCTTTGACATCACAAGTCGGAATACTCTCTTACATGTCCTTGTTTTTTTGTTACTTAATATAAATGAATATAATGCAATTTCAACAAAAATAAAAATCATTTTACAAGATGTTTTATCCCGTTTAAATTTTCATTACTAAGGATGGCCATGGTCTTTTCAATATAATACCGTCTGCATCAGCAATTTTATTTTGCATTGAACGTACAGTATTTAAGTACGTATTTCGCAAAGATCCTCTCAAGTTAATAGTTGGGTTTATCATCAGTGTTTTGATTAGTATTCCCGTTCAAGGACTAACAAACAAACTGGAAAAATGACTAATTAAAACTCTCATAGATTATAAATTGTGCAACATTCTTGTACATTATAAGGAAACAAACAAATTACACAAACGTTATTTGAAATATTAACACTACAGTTACGTGAATTGATAATCGTTAATTATGCTTTTGTAGACTATCAGTTTATTAAAGTTAACTTTACCGAAATATCTGGGGTATTGGCTGTTCGAAATTTTTTGTTTAATTTGTTGTTTTACTGTTAGTGCTCATTCAGCTAATACCGCTTACACCCAGTCATTCCATCTCAAATTTCTCTTGCGTGCATGTTCTGTAACATGACCATAACTTGTTTTCCCTATATATATATATATATATATATATATATATATATATATATATATATATATATATATATATATATATATATATATATATATATATATATATATATATATATATATATATATATATATATATATATATAATGATAATACTATGGGCTTCCCTCCTTTGTAGATAACAGTTCGTCTTTTTAAATATGATATAACAATAAATTTAGCCTGTCTTTGTGGACATAAAGACAAAAGTATATTCAGTTTACTAATGTAATTGTTGTTCGTCGGCTCAGATGATATATCTGCCAAGTGCATGCGCCGTAAATCATTGTAAGTATCACATTCAAACAGAAAGTGTACTACATCTTCTATACGATCACCCTGGCACAATCTACAAGTCCTCTAAAGGTTCTCCTACAAATCGTCTAGTTTCAACCCTTAATGGCAGTATACCCATTTTGAATTGACACAACATTGATCATTCATTATTTTAAGGTTAAGTTCAATGTATTCCTTTGTCTTAAATGTACTCATACAAATATCTGTAAGTCCTTAATTTGGGATCATGCTGGATATCCTGGCTCCAATTATTGGCATAAGATGAGTCTGATATTTTAATTGTGAAAGATTTACCTCTGCTTTATTATCGTAATTGTTTAAGAAACCGATCGTACTGAATGTCTCATTCAAATCTTTTGTCAAATTATGTTTTCCGTGTGGCTATTATAGTCAGCAATAAACAATTTCTTGGTGATTCTGTGACGTCCATTTGCAGGAGCTTGTTCCAGTACCGTAGCATGGAACGCCAACATCGGTATACACTTGGAATCCATCCGGTGTCTCCGATCATTCCGAGAACTGGAGTGAAACGGTGAACGCCGAAAAAATATCGCATGGCTCTGTTTTTGCCGTTGTCAATTGGTTGACACTGTTTATAATCCAAAACTGAAGATCAGTTATCAATAATCGGTAAGACACGAAGCTGTATAGTTAATCAAACTTTGTGAAACTCAAGTCCTTTAGGTGATGCACTTTTAAATAATTCCACCCAGTGCGCGTCCAGCTGCTTTACCTTGAATGTCACAATTATGGGACTTTTGGGAATCAGTGCTTGTGTCTGTCTGTGTGAATGTCCTGATGTTCGTCTTTGCTGGACGTCTGTCTTAGCCATAAATGTACAAAATAGTTATTGCCCTTTAAAAAGCATGACACAAATGAAAACCATAAAGAAGACAACGAGTAACCTGTACACAATCTCCGCTGCCTGAAAAGTCAAGGTCAAACTTATAGATCAAATGTCACATTTTAAAACAAATGTGCAATCTACTATTACTACTACTTTATTTACTACTACTATTTCTACTACCACCACCACCACAACAACAACCACTGCTACTACTACTGCTACTGCTACTGCTACTTCTACTACTACTACTACTACTACTACTACTACTACTACTACTACTACTACTACTACTACTACTACTACTACTACTACTACTACTTCTACGACTATGACTACGACTGCGACTACTACTACTACTACTACTACTTCTACTACTACTACTACTACTACTACTACTACTACTACTACTACTACTACTACTACTACTACTACTACTACTACTACTACTACTACTACTACTACTACTATTACTACTACTTCTACTACTACTACTACTACTACTACTACTACTACTACTACTACTACTACTACTACTACTACTACTACTACTACTACTACTACTACTACTACTACTACTACTACTACTACTACTACTACTACTACTACTACTACTACTACTACTACTACTACTACTACTACTTCTACTACTACTACTACTACTACTACTACTACTACTTTTACTACTACTACTACTACTACTATTACTACTACTACTACTACTACTACTACTACTACTACTACTACTACTACTACTACTACTTCTACTACTACTACTACTACTACTACTACTACTACTACTACTACTACTACTACTACTACTACTACTACTACTACTACTACTACTACTACTACTACTGCTGCTACTACTACTACTACTACTACTACTACTACTACTACTACTACTACTACTACTACTACTACTACTACCAAGCGGCCAACTACACGAACAACGTAACAGAACAAGCGGCGTTCTCTTGCTGGGGACGCTGTAGCGGAACGCTATGTGGACAATCATTGTATCAGACAAGCGTCGAAGGCGCGTTTATTGCACCGGAACTCGTACCTGGACAAAAGGGCCCAGACTTCTTCTTGCAGATTGTGCCAGCAGGAACTCAACTGAAGGCTTCGCGTTCTCGTTCTACTGCTATCGTAAACAACGTTATTAGTCGACCTGTTCAACCAGAAGAAATCCGACATTTTCACCGATCAGTTTAAATGTTCTGAATGTGCAATGAGAAAGTTCTGTTTAAAAAACGAAATATATATGACATTGAACGTTAACAATCATATTTTTGAGAGGAAATAACTTTATTCAAAAACATAAGTTGATGAAAACATATATGTAATAATTCCATAGGTAAAGGTTTGACAGTGGTTTGTTTAAAAAAAGCCATCTGTGTCTCGATTTTGTTTTATGTTTAGAGAGATGGATATATAAAATTTCAAAGAAACTAGTCTAGTATTATTTCAATAAAAACCGAATCCGAACTTTTCAGTGAGGAATCAAACTGGAGTTAACTCGACTTAAACCGAAAATGCATGTAATTGAAATTTTCGGACATCTGTAGTTTTGTCAAAAAAGATATATATATGTACAGACATTTATATGCATGTTTATTTTTGGTGTTTAATATGAAGAAGGGTAATAAACCAGAAATGTACATGGGTAATATTTTTGCAAATATCCTTGCTATACTTATTATTCAAATAAACAACCATTTAACAGTTTTTAAGTGAAATAACAAGATAATGAAAACTGACACAGATAGACGTGGAATAACACAACATTTAATGTAGCTAGAGGCGTGACTCTTTTACACGGGTTGACTAATAACAATCTTTTCAGCTACGTGCAATTACGAAGTTTAAAATTGATGTATTTAGGTATGTTAAATGAATGTTATCAAACAAGATTACCATAAGGACAATCATTAAACAGGAATAATGTACAGTATACAAGCAAATAATACCACATACGCTGAGTTATGTTTCCTTTTCACTGTCGTCTTCCTTTAAACAATATATTCATTAATGAAGTTTAAAGTCAAGAAGATTTTAAAAAACATCACATTCTCCGTAAATTAAACAAAATAGCTCCCGCCCCGGTCGATTATTCTACAAATTATAGTGTTTTCATTATTATTTTTGAATGAGTCAACGAACAAGCATAATAAGTATAATAAGTTTGTTTAATATCCAATGAATCGATTTCTGCGCGAAAAATAGAAAAAAATGCTTTTATTTATAGTTGCAAACGACGACTGTCAAGAGGGGCTTACCCTGATGGAGTTCATGCTCCAATGAGCTAGACAGTGCAGTTGTAAAGTTTTACCCGGGCATATATAAAATAGGTGTATATAAATTCGTTCAAGTAAAGAGTAATCAACTGACTTCAATAAAGTGTTCAAAGAGTAATGTATTCATTGTACATGCATTTGAAACTACAGCCACTTATACCCATTTTTGACGATGCTGCTTCAGCGAAGCAGCTCGTCTAAGTTATCATACCATTAAAAAAATCTTCATAATGGCGACCTATGTAAAAGACCGAGCCAGACCGATTGAGTAAGCTAAATTTTCTCAATCGGCATACCTCGCTGATTATCATTGATAAAGGTAAAGGCAGCTTGGTTCCCGTCCTCTTTCAAATGTATCGAGAGGTTCGGGACAGGAACCAGACACGAAACTGCCAGGTGGCACTTCAAACGTTGTGACTCTGGGAAAACCCCCAAATGTAGTTTTTTTTAGATTTGATCGAGAATGTAACCCGCCTCCCAGTTTCGCTGAATGGGTCAAGTTCCCCACGGCTACTACTTCCCCGTGTCCCCAATTTTTTTTCCTACCCAAAATTTTTCGTACCAATTTTTGTTTTTACCCAATTTATTTTCGTACCCAAATTTGTTTGTACCCAATATTTTTTCGTACCCAAATTTTTTTTCCATATTTTTTTCGTTCCTAAAATTTATGTACCCAAATTTTTTATTTTACCCAAATTTTCGTACCCACATAAACAATTGTGGTAGATAAACTTAAATTGATGCTTTTATATCCATCCTCTTCAAAAGCATCGTCACACCAGTACTGTCAGTACTTTGATTAGAGATGCGGCGCAACATTGTTTGCGTGGAAATTTTATTTGAAATTTGATTGAAAATGGGTGGGGGTTAAGAAAACTCCCGCTAGCCTTGCCGGGTTTAAATTGTTTCCGACGTATTAAATGTAGAGCACCAAAAGGAAGTTTTCTATTTTGATAATTTGCGCTTCGTGAGACTGGAGAGTAATGTAGAAGATAGAACCGAGGAAGAACAGAAACCGTTACAAGACACAGCACAACAAATATATGAGTCGCGTTCTGAGAAAACTGTGCTTAATGCATGTGCGTAAAGTGTCGTCCCAGATTAGCCTGTGCGGACGACACGTTCCGCTTTAACTTAATTTTCGGTAAGGAGGGTCTTCCTTGAAACTAAAAATACCATAAAAGCGAAAAGTGTCGTCCCTGATTAGCCTGTGCGGACTGCACAGGCTAATCTGGGACGACACTTTACGCACATGCATTAAGCCCAATTTTCTCAGAACGCGGCTCATATTGGTGCGAGAAAAACCTTTCCAAAACAGCATTTTTTGTTTTTTCAGTTGCTAAAAATTTACACATCCCTACACTGTTAAAATTTGGGAATGCGACATTGTGAAAAAACCATTCTGCTGGAAGGTATTTCACGAAACAGGCTGATGAGTTGAGGTAATATTGCTATGGATATTAAACGATGATTAGATAATTTTGCCGTTTTTAAAATTTCATACAAACTACAGAAAAATCAAAAGATTTATAATAAACACTGAAATGCGACATTTTAGTGCGAAAAGTTCTCCTTGTTCATGAGAATCAAACGACTATTTGACAAAAAATATTGGTGGCCCATGACAGCTTCATGATAAGTCATTTCAAAAGGTTTGTATAAATAATAGAGGAATGCATAACCAAGTCTGAGAACATCTGTTCAGTGTTAAGCGTTGTATTTTAGGTAACCAAATGTGGAACAGAGACTTAAAACCTTTGAAGATTGACAAATACAGCACGACTTGTCAAAGGAAGATCTGGCTGGTCGATCATTCATCTACGAACATATTTTCAAATACATTCGATGCGTGTGTGTTTGCCATATACACATTTGCATCATGGACGCATGAAATGTTAAACTCATGCATCAGCAGCTGTGCCGTGTTTGTCCTTTTGTGTTTAACCCATTTATGCCTGGTGGACTCTCCCATCCTTCTAAATTGGATCGATTTATTTCCAAAATTAGGGATGTCTAGTATATTTATTTCTATATTCAGAATATTTCTTACAGAAATTCCTTTCAGCAAACAGCGCTGACCCTGATGAGACGCCGCATCATGCGTCGTCTCATCTGGGTCTACGCTGTTTGCCAATGCCTTTTTTTCTAGACGCTAGGCATAAATGGGTTAATGTTTTAAATAAATACAAAAAATATTATCCAGGGTGCATGTTGTTTGTTTTTTAAGTAAATGGAATAAACAAATATAAAAAACTTGAAAGATCGAACAGGCATGTTATTAATGTATTAGCGTTCATAATTAAAAGCTATACTTGACATGGTAATTATGTGAGCATATTTGGTCAATACTGTTCACACTTGGGGATACAAAATAATAACCTGACATTGTGATTATAATTGGAAAGCAAAAAATAAAACATCAAATTCGATGTAATTTTTTAACGAATTAATATTCGTATTCACTAGATTTGTAGACGTAGCATCATATAGTAGTAAATATTAGCCAAAGACCATTGTTTCCATCTCAGGACAAACCCGTAATGCAGGGTTTATAGAGTCTGTTTTGATTGATATACAAATACTAGAATACACACAGCATAACACAAAAATAAATGTATAACAAACATACGTGAAAACCATCTATATCATTGCTTTTACTTTAAGACTGTCAGATATTTCTTGAAATTGAGGCATCATTGTTCTCTTTAAATAATGAATAATATATTTCCAGTTGTTTTCGTACTAATTATATGAATTTATCTTTTGTGTCTGTAAAAAAATAGGATCCCGCCGACTTTTGTTCAGTATCTCTCGATTGCTGTTCATAATTTCGATACAAAACAAACTCGTCGAAAACAAGCATACCAACTGAATATGTGGACGCACGAAATCATCTGTTCGCGTAGTATTTGGACGTGCACAGTTCAGTACCATTATTTGCTTTAGGCTCATACGTGGGAAGGCTTTTTTGGCCTGGGGCGTAGCCCCAAAGGCCATAGTTATGATACAAATTTTTGAGCCTATCCGAATTGGCTGGCTGCCAACAACCAAATTCCCAAAACTCCGATTTACCCCTAGATTCATGCGCAATAAAAGTAGTTCTTCGCATATCTCAATAATCCGCCTTGTAAATACAGAACATCACTATATAACATGACCGTGTCGTAAAAATTATATAAAAAAAATATTATTGAAGCAAAATTGCTAAGCATTGGCTATGACATAGTTTTTATTGTTTGCATATTCATGCGAGAATAAATTCCTCACTTGACGGTCTAGGCCGAAAAGATACGAATGTTTACGAAGACAGTAAGAAGATTTTTTTTCTGAGACATTTTTTGAAAACATTATATTTGGTATTTATAAACATATTTGAAAATATTGTTATTTTATTAAGCGTTAACGAGACATTCAAGAAAAAAGAAAATGAAAAAAACAACAACACATATTCATGGAAATATACGAAGTTACCGGATATGGTATTTCATTGCGCAGATCGAGCGCGCAAATCGAGCACAAAAAGTTCTACGTGAGACAACGTACACAATCTGTACACCGTTCTTTATCAGGGTAAAGGCCCAGTCTCACTAGGTTGCCGGCGGAGCCCCGGCGCGTGATCCGGGATCTACCGGGATGAACCGGAGCTCTACCGGGGACGACCGGGATGAATCGGGGAAAACCGGGGCTCCACCGGGAAAGTATTAAAATGTTTAATACCTCCGGGATGAACCGGGAGTCACCGGGAAGGACCGGCAACAACCGGTGCGGCACCGGGAACAATCGGGACGGCACCGGAAACAACCAGGACGGCACCGTAGCTCCACCGGGGCCCATAAAGACCCCGGCAGAGCTACGGCAACGCCCCGGTGGAGCCCCGGTGAATGCCGGTAGAGTCCCGTATAGCTACGGTACATAAGTAAACCGGTATTCACCGGGGCTCCGACCGGGGTGAAACCGGGGCGTTGCCGTAGCTCTGCCGGGGTCTGATGCCGGTATAGCCCCGGTGAGTGCCGGCGGTGTTACGGTATACCGGGGCTTTGCCGGGACGCTGCCGGCTTTCACCGGGGCTCAACCGGGGCACGACCATCGACAACTGGGGCTATGCTGGGGCGCTGTCGGCTTTCCCCGGGGCTCTGCCGGGCTGTTGACCGGCTTCAACCGGGGCGGCAGCGGAAAATAGTGTGACCGCGTTAAAAAAATTCTACGAATCATTCCGGTTCTCGCCGGTTGACCGGCGTTAGCAAACCGGGATGGACCGGGGCTCTACCGGCAATAGTGAGACTTGGGCTTAAGTGGATTTTCTTTTGTATACACATTACAAAGGAAGTATGAGTGTTTTCCTGATATGTTAATTATATAATAGAAAGCTATTGTTGGCTATTGAAAGTTATTTATTTGACGCCAACAATAACAGTTTTTGCGGCCATGTTGTTATTGTTGTATATCTTCGCCGCCTATGTAGACGAACCTCTACCAGATCTTTAGAGTTGAACAAAAGGTTATCGTTCCCACAACCAGTATCATGTAGTCCTCCACCGTCTATGTACACTGTAGTATATACACAAATATTTTATTTTCTTACAGTCTCTGAGCTTCTGCACTTAACCGCTAGGGTCAATCCGTATACATTCGGACAAAGGGAGAAATTCGGACATAACATCCTAATCCATGCATTTTACGTCAAACTAAATCTAGCCCCAGGCCTTCAGCGCCTACAGCGCTTTGATTATTACATGGAAAGATGGTTAAACGGTCGTGGAGTTCTGGCCTGTGGGCAGAAATTAGTTTCAAGAATCGTTTTGATTTGTAACAAAATTAACAATGTGTGGCGTTTATGCATGAATAATGCGTATTTTTTTCCGACGGTTCATACAAAGTTTAAATGCAGAAAATGGTATTCAATAATTTTAATTACAACCCAAAAGACGCAAAAAACCTCTAATTTGAAAATTTAAAAGGCCACATCGGACTGCTATACGCTGGCTTTTAGTTCTAAGAATTAAAATGATTTCTTGATGAATCTAAACTTTCAGTTTCAAATTAATTTTCAGCGAAATGCAGCATATCGTTGACAATCGCTGAAAATTTGATGTCTTTTCCTCGTCGTTTATGCGGATACTTTCATAACGGATGGTACTTCGATAACAAAAAAAAAATAAAAGCCACGCGCGAGAGCCGAGTTCTTCGGCTTTTTTACATTTATGTTCTGTTCATTGGGTTTCCAGACAAGAACACTGTTTGGCCGTTTACTGGTATAGCACTTCGTATTGCGAAGAAAGAAATTTTCGGAAAAACGGTTGATTATATGAGAACAATGATAAAAATTCCATTGAAAATTAGACTGAACTGGATGATGAGTGCATATTTTATCTAATTAAAAATACTTAAAAATGAACCAAGGAACTCATGTGGGATAAGCTCACAATTGTTTCCAAAAAAAGGTGTAACATTTGCAGAAGAAGTCACCTTGCCGGCAGATACGTGGACACGTTTAGATTAAAAATGTATTCATTTTAAAATATGCACCGAAATATTCATTTGAAATGCGATGCAATGAAGCTGTTAAGGTATGTGAATCATGAAGCCCCAAAACTTTAATCAGGAGAGTCTTGTAACCAATCCGCAGGTTTTATACACGGGTGGAAGTAACGTACCCTGGATAGTACCCTGGATAGTATATGGGCCCTGGAGCCCAATGCATTCAAATAAATATATAAAATCATATTTAATGAGAGAAAAATTGACAAAGAGCCATGAAAAAAATCCCCACCCTCTGATATTGGAATCATAACAAGGTTATTAACTAAAATTTATCATAGACTTTCTTCTCTCCTGTGGTCTATAACTATTTACGATTGCCGTTTATTTTCTGATTATGACCGCTATTATTATTATGATGATGACATTGATGGTGATGATTATAGACGTGATCACGACTAATAACAATTGTCTTTTATGTCTTTTATTATATCGAGTATCATAACTATGATTATGTTAATTTATATTGTTTTTTTTAAGTGTACACTTACTATACGTATTATTAGTATCGGTACTGGTGTTATTGTTAGTATTGTTAATAACCACGCACCGCTTGTTATTGGGAAAACCCTAGTATCGATAATTACAACAATTATTGGAAATTAAAAATTTATTAAATAGTTAGCTTTGTTCATACCCGTAGCCAGGGGGGGGGGGGGGGTGCGTTGGGTGCGTTCGCACCCAATCTTTTTTGACGAGTAAAAAAATGTACTATAAGTTGCAACCAACTTTATTTGACGCAAAAACGGTTATTTATTTTTACCAGGAACCCAGTGAGTCTTCGTACTTAAGCGTTAAAATAATGTTGTATTCAATATGCAACCGACAGGTCACCATATAATTAATTTCTCGATTAAGTCATTCCCAAGATAGCGCGTGATTTTTATTTACAATTTTTAACCGTAGAATTGTTGAAATCAACAGCAGTTTTGACAGCAAAATTTGAGAAGATCTAGGTAGCCGGTCCCCGCAAAATGGAATTGGAATCTTTGTTATAAATGGATATTTGTTTTCTGTATAAAGTATTGTTATTAACCTGGCACTCTAATCCGTATGAAATCGATACTTATTTATAGATATTTGATACTAAATGATTGTTTTGTAACTTTTGTCATCGTTATTAATGTCTGTTAAAGCCATAACTTTAATAGATATCATAACAAAATGATGAAGCCATGACTTATAACAATTACACATTGTGCACAGCATTTTCGACAAACTGCGTTCTCTTTTTGTTATATCCCCGTACAACCATTTTCGGATCCCCTAAATGGTTTTGCAGCAACACAAATATCAGCTATGCTCAAGACATGCTATTTTTTGTTGTTGAATGACAAGTAAACAAATCATTTCTACAAAGCAATGTAGCTTTTTTGTAGTTTACCAACACTTAATGGCATCTGTTCTGCTCCACATACATAACTTTCCACAATGTTTTAATTATGACAAACTTGACACAAGGAATGTCCTACTATCAAACAGCTGTTACAATGAATTTAAAACGTTATAACATATGATCAGGTGGACGTTTACGTTTAATGTTCATCAACAGTGACGGATCTTGAGTATATTATGGGCAAATAAGTGCATCTTTTTTCTTCGAAGTCCTGGTATACATGTACATTGTTTAGGACTTTGAGACCATAGGGCCAGAAGTTTGTGGTTATAGGGTCTTAATGAAGCCATAACTGTATTTTACTTGAATTCGTTTAGAAAAAGATAACTTATTAGTTAAAAATTGTTTAACAAATTTAAAGTAATCAGTCATGCCATTTTGATTTCTTTTTCGTATTGATGCAGATTAGAGAAAACCCAGTTTTGTTAATCAGTGTTTGTTGTACAATACACTATTAGCACGTTTAGAGCAATGCTAACCCTCTGGTACTATCCATAGTAGCAGACAAACAATTGTTTTGAAAAAAAAGTCAAATTTTTCCATTTAATTTGCTCGATTTATGAATGGTAGAATGTCGGAATGGTAAAACACACCAATTTTATCAAGATTCCAAGAAATAATGATATTTTATACCGTTCTTATTGTTTGATTTAACATTCTATACATTTTTGTTGCATATGTAAACAAAGTGTGTGCGCGCATACTAGTGTCGGGTTAAACACCGTATAAAATGGTGTATATCCGTGACTGATCAAAAAAGGTGGTAACAGAAAAACGTGGTGGAGAATACATGTATGTTATATCATATTCATTTCGATCAGTCACTGAGTATGATCAATGACAGTGAAAGTTCATATCAAAATGCTTTATAACTTCAGGCTCTAAATACAGTAAAAAAAGGACCAGAATGCAGTAGTTTGCGTTTCATTTTCAAAATGTTCTAGGGGGAGGACCTCCAAAGCCCCCGAGGGGGACATCCCCTCCCGCACATACCCCCTTCGTCAATTCGTTGCTCAATAACAATCGTCGATGGCAAAAATTCGCACCCCCTTTTCAAAACCCTGGCAACGGACCTGTTGTTGTAATGCCCTTCTTATTACATATTGAATTGGGTGCGAAATAAACGTTATGTTCTGATCTTGTTCTGATTAAATCAACACAGGCGGTCTCCACTAACACACAGGCGTGTAATAAACATGATCAATGGAAATGTAATTAACAATCTAACAGGAGATGGTGCTTTCACGCATCAGACATTGCTGTATGTCGCAATATGTTATATCAAAATGCGTACTTCGTAATAATATTTGGTTCAATACCAATTAACGATATAGATTATCGATTTTTATGAAGCAAATTCTGTCATTATGCTTGTACGTTCCACACATAATTATTAAAATAAAACATTCGTATCTGTGACATTCAAATAAATTATATAAAACACGTGCCCGTACACGTGACTGCCTTTGACTTAATGACAGACAGACATAGTTTATTCAGACTTATACAATAGAACATCGTCTTTATACTAAAATACACATCATATTCTGTCACATGAATGCGAATAATAACATAACATTATATAACATAAAATCAATACAAATAAACATAGTATATGGTAAGAACACATAAGTTCTAACGAGGGGTGGTGAAATCTATTCAACAGTATTATTTAGGATTGTATTTCTTACAACTAGAGCTTCTTTTATATATTTGCATACATTGGAAATTACTAATCTATCACAAGAAACCAATAATTTGTGAAATTTATACACAGATGGGTTATTATAAAATGTATTACTTATATATTTTTTTCTTAAATCAATGTAACATCGGCATATACATATAAAATGATATTCGTCTTCTAAATCAGTGTCATTACAACATAAACAATATCTTTCATTACGTGTAATATTGTGTTGGGCATATCTGCCAGTTTGAATTCTCAAGACTCTTATTCTGACAAAAAATAAACGCAGACGTCTAGGAAGTAAGTCCAAAATTCTTCTTATTTAAAAGAGGTTTTAAAAACTGTATACATATCTAATACAGGACTTCTATTCAGTTTACCATACCACTCTTGTCTAAAATTGTCAACAAGTCTACATTTGAATTCTCTTATAAAACTATTTATTTGCACAACATTTGGATTTTCAAATACATAACCGAATCCATAATTATTTAACATGTTTTTGACATGTGTGACCCAATTTGTAAAACCTTTATTACAATCGTTTAAAGCTTGTTTGTAAACAACAATAATAATATATTATTATGTTGCCCTTTATGTAAAGGGTGCGCTGTACGGGTTTGCTTTACTGTATACCAGACAGAATACCGATAGTAACGTTACGTCACAAACGAAAAACTGTGAATATTATGTCACGCATGACTTGCAATCCTTTCAGGATATTTGGTGTTGATAACACATACATATATTTGACAGTAGAAGAACATTCCAGCATTTATCTGCTGTTATCTGGCAAACTCTTCAATACTGTAAGACCAAGGGCAGCTGATAGCCAATATGGCGGCGGTCAATTTATGGGATGAAATGTGTGTGTGTGCTGGCCGGGGTGTTGTCATTACTTATTATAAAACTATTGTCGGTTGCAAGATTGGATGTCAAGATTGAAATAAAGTGCATATAATACGATATAGATGCACACGAACACAACATATCAACATAACGGCGAGAAACAGGATTACCGAGCGTTCGATCGACGGCGAGTAACGGATATGTGCGATCGTAAAAAAATATATGAAAAACAAGCTGGAAAGCAACAACATAAACAGCTGGTAATCGACGAGAAAATGATATTTTGCGATATCGCAACCGTAAGATAGACATACATAATTTACAAAAAACAACAACATGAACAACAGTGGAAAAAACAGCAGCGAGAAACGGACTTCTTTGGAGATTGCCGACATTATGATTGATGAACTATATTCTAGTGGTCACTTTTATACATATATAATATGGATATTTCTTGTGTTGATGTGCGTCTTTGCAGTGTTGGTCATGCAAAGAACAAAACGGACCACGTTCAACAGCCGGCTTTACGCCACTTGCGTGTGCGCGTTTGACAGCCTTTGTCTGGCAGCGTTCGTATTGCATCAATCGTGCTCCGGACATTTCGAATGCAACGTATACGCAATTAAGTTAGGAATCTCTTGGAAATTTATGAGCGTTTTGGTCGTCATGATGATGACTACTGAACGCCTGTTCGCCGTACTAATGCCTTTGCATTTTTTGAAATACAACACGCGAACTCGGGTTGTAACCTTCACTGGTGTAACTTTGATCTTCGCCTACTTGTTTTTCTGGACTCACCAGGGAAGGTTTTGGTACACAATCGACTCGTGGACGCTTGCAATGGAGGAATTCGCGTTACAGAGCGTTGTTCTTTTCGCAATACCTTTGTTTATTACGATGCTCGTTACTATGAAATTAATAAACGTCACACGGGATCAGACCAAAATCTCAACGCAAGGTCAGACCTTACGCAAATCATTGGGCCTAATAAGACGAATGAGCAGTTCTTCATTGCTTCGCAGCCAAGCCGTTAGGTTACAGTTTGTGCAACAACTCTTTCGCAGTGGATGGGTGCTGTGTGGAGTTTTATTTTACATTTTCATACTCGCACAACGGCTAACAATTTTGAACGAACTTGAGGTCTTGGTCGCGCTGGTGACAATTGACTGTGTTGTCAATATAAGCATTTACGTGTTCTGGTACAAAGAATGTCGGTACGTCGCTCTTGGTTGCATTGCTCCTTTCAATCGGAAACTTCGCGAAAGGCACAGAGCCATGCGTTACGAGATCTACGACATTGTACGAGTCCCTACGGAGATCTGCGGCATTGAACGTGTGCCTACGGAGAACTGCGACATTGTTCAAGTGCTTACGGAGATCAACAACAGTATACGAGTGCCCACGGAGATCTGCGGCATTGTACGATTGCCTACGGAGATCTGCGACATTGTGTTAGTGCCTACGGAGATCAACGACAGTGTACGAGTGCCTACGGTCAGCGAGA